>NW_007728220.1:268585-269278 GCF_000696425.1 Galeopterus variegatus
CTATCTATAACTTAGCACCCAGTTATGAGTGAGGACATGTGGTATTTCTCTTTCCTTGTTCGGTTTATTTCACTAAACATAATTTTCTCCAGACTCATTCATGTTTCTTCAAATGGCAGAATTTCATTCTTTTGTACAGCTGAGTAGTATTCCATTGTGCACACACACACCACATTTTCCCTATCCAATAATCCATTGGTGGATACTTGGGATGGTTCCATACTTTGGCTATTGAAAACATTGCAATGAACATGGGAGTGCAGGTATCCCTTTGGCATGATGATTTCCATTTCTTTGGATATATACCCAGTAGTGGGATTGCTGGATCATATGATACTTCTATCTGTAGTTGTTTGAGGAAACTCCATACTGTTTTCCATAACAGCTATGCTAATTTGCAGTCCCACCAACAGTGTAGAAGAGTTCTGTTTTCTCGGCATCCTTGCCAGCACTTGTTTTTCTTGGTCTTTTTGATAATGTCCAGTCTAACTACAGTGAAATGATATCTCAAAGTGATTTTGATTTTCATTTTTCTTTTTTTTTTAAAACGATGACCAGTTGGGCTGGCCCGGTGGTGCACTGCTACAGTGCGCCGCTTGGGAGTGCGGCGGCCCTCCCGCCGAGGGTTCGGATCCCACATACAGACCGGCCACTCACTGGCTGAGCGAGGTGTGGGCGCAACACCGAGGGTTG
>NW_007728220.1:269805-272149 GCF_000696425.1 Galeopterus variegatus
AAAAAAAAAAAAAGATGACCAGTAAGGGGATCTTAACCCTTGTCTTGGTGTTGTCAGCACCACGCTCAGCCAGTGAGCAAACTGGCCATCCCTATATGGGATCCGAACCCGGGGCCTTGGTGTTATCAGCACCACACTCTCCCGAGTGAGCCATGGGCCGGCCCTTGATTTTCATTTTTCTGATGACTAGTGATGCTGAGCATTTATTATTGTACCTGTTGGCCATTTGTATGTCTTTCTTTGAAAAATGTCTACTCATCTTCTTTGCCCATTTTTTAATTGGATTATTGGTTTTATTACTATATAGTTGTTGGAGTTCTTTGTGTATTCTGAATATTATCCCGTTGTCAAATGCATAGTTTACAAATATTTTCTCCCATTCTGTGATTCTCTTTCCTCTCTGTTGATTGTTTCTTTTGCTGTGCAGAAGCTTTTAGTCACTTGTTTATTTTTTCTTTTGTTTCCTGAGCTATTGGGGTCTTATTTATCAAGTCTTTGCCCAGTACTATTTCCTGAAGTTTTTCCCCTATGTTTTCATTAAGTAATTTTAAGGTATCTGGTCTTATATTTAAGTCATTAATTCATTTTGAGTTGATTTTGGTATACAGTGAGAGGTAAAGGTCCAGTTTCATTCTTCTGCATATGGATGCCAAAATTTCTCAGCACCACTTAATGAAGAGGCAGTCTTTTCACCAGTGTCTGTTCTTGTTGCCATTGTCGGATATCAGTGGGCTGTAAATATGTTGGTTGATTCCTGGCTTTTCTATTCTGCTCCATTGATACAAGTGTCTGTTTTTATGCCAGTACGCTGTTTTGATTACAACAACTTTGTAATATAATTTGAAGTTAGGGAGTGTTATGTCTCTCGCTTTATTTATTTATTTATTTTTGACCCTGGATTACTTTGGCTATTGGGGGTCTTTTTTTGTTCCATATGAATGTTAAGATTGCTTTTTCTATTTCTATGAAGAATGTCATTGGCATTTTGAAGGGGATTACATTGAATCTGTAGATTGCTTTGGGTAGTATGGACATTTTCACAATATTAATTCTTCCAATACAGTAGCACAGAATGTCTTCCATCTTTCTGTGTCCTCATTAATTTCTTTCAGTAGTGTTTTGTAGTTCTCACTGTAGCGATCTTTCATCTCCTTAGTTAAATCAGTTCCCAGGTATTTTAATTTTTTGTTGACTATTGTAAAAGGGCTGGTTTGATTTCATTTTCTGCTAGTTCATTACTGAAGTATAAAAATTCGACTTACTTGTGGGCATTGATTTTGTATCCAGCAATATTACTGAAATAGTTAATCAGCTCTAAGAGTGTTTTTGGTAGGGTCTATAGGTTTTTCTATATAGAAGATCATGTTGTCTGCAAACAAAGACAGTTTGACTTTATCCTTTCCAATCTGGTTGTCCTTTATTTCTTTCTCTTGCTTGATTGCTCTGACTAGTACTTCCAATGCTATGTTAAATAGAAGTGGTGAGAGTGGGAAGCCTTGTCTTGTTCCTGTTCAGGATGATATTGGCAAATAGTTTGTTATAAATGGCTTTTTTTGTGTTGAGATAATTTCCTTCTATACCTAATTTGCCAAGAGTCTTTATCATGAAATGATGTTGAATTTTGTCAAATGCTTTTTCTGCATCTACTGAGATAATCATATAGTTTTGTGTTTGCTTTTGTTGATGTAGTGTATCACATTTATTGACTTGTGTATGTTGAACCAACTTTGCATACCTAAAATGAATCTCACTTGCTCGTGGTGTATAGTTTTTTGATATGTTGCTGTATTCTGGTTGCTAATATTTTGTTGAGGATATTTGCATCTATGTTCATCAGGGATATCGGCCTATAATTTTCTTTTTTTGTATATCTTTATCTGGTTTTGGTATCAGGGTAATGCTGGCCTCATAGAAAGAGTTTGGTAGAATTACTTCAGTTTTGATTTCTTAGAAAAGCTTGAAGAGAAGTGGCATTAATTCTTCTCTAAACATTTGTTAGAATTCAGCTGTAAAGCCATCCAGACCTGTGCTTTTCTTTGTTGGAAGATTGCTGATTACTGCTTCAATCTCATTGTTGTTATTGGTTTGTTTAGGTTCTCTATTACTTCATTCCGTCTTTATAGTTCGTATGTGTCCAGGAATTTATCCATTTCCTCCAGGTTTTCATATTTATTGGCATATATTTTTTTATAGTGATCTCTAATAATTCTTCTTATTTCTGTGGTATCACTCACAATGTCTCTCTTTAAATTTCTGCTTTTTGTTATTTGGAACTTCTTTCTACTTCTTCTTCTTCTTTTTTTTTTTTAATCTACCTAACAGTTTGTCTATTGTATTTATCATA
>NW_007728220.1:272962-274444 GCF_000696425.1 Galeopterus variegatus
ATACTTGAAATGATTTCAATTTTTTAAAATTTGCTAAGACTTGATTTGTACCCTAACATGTGGTCTATCCTGGTGAATGTTCCATGTGCTGATGAGAAGAATGTTCATTCTGTGGTGGTTGAATGAAATATTCTGTCAATGTCTGCCAGGTCCAATTGGTCTAAGGTGTAGTTTAAATCCTTTGTTTTTTTGTTGATTTGTTTCCTGGAAGATCTGTCCAATGCTGAGAGAAGGGTGTTCTGGTCATCCACTATTATCATATTAGGGTCTATCTCTTATTTTAGGTCTAAGAGTTTTTGGTTTATATATCTGGGTGCCTCAGTGTTTGGTGCATACATATTTATGATTGTTATGTCTTCTAACTTGATAGTTCCCTTCATCATTATACAAAGACCTTCTTTGACTCTTATAATGGTTCAAGGTCTATTTTATTTGATATAAGAGTAGCTGCTCCTGCTCTTTTTTGGTTTCCATTTGCATGGTATATCTTTTTCCATCCCTTCACTTTTAGTCTGTGTGTGTCTTTATAGATGAGCTGGCTCTTTTTAAGACAGCATATAGTTGGGTCTAGCTTTTTAATCCAATGAGTCATTCTGTGTCTTTTGAATGGAGAGTTAAATCCATTTACATTTAAGGCTGTTATGATAAGTATTGCTTTACTCCTGTCATTATATTGCTTTTTGTATAGATGTTTTAAATATTATTTGTTCCTTTCTTCCCCTTTTATTTTTCATCTTCAATGTTAGTTGTATTTTTAAGGGGGCATGATTTAACTTCTTTCTCTTTCTCATTTGCATTTTGGGTTTAATGGTGGATTTTGTTCTTTCTTGTAAATCTGTGATGGCGATTATCATTTTTCAGATCCCAGATGCAGGACTCCTTTGAGAATTTCTTACAGGTAGTGAACTCCCATAATTTTTGTTTGTCTCAGAAATACATTATTTCTCTCTCATTTCTTAAGGATAACCTTGCTGTGTGTAGAATTCTTGGCTGGCAAAGTTTTCTTTTAGTATTTTGAATATATCATCCCATTATCTTCTGGCTTGTAAGGTTTCAGTTGAGAAGTCTGCTGTCAGTCTGATAAGGGTTCCCTTATAATTGATGTGATGCCTTTCTCTTGTTGCTTTTAGAATTCTCTCATTGTCATTGAGTTTTGCTAGTGTGATTGTAATGTGCCTTGGAGAGTATCTTTTTGGATTTAATCTCTTTTTGGATCTTTGGGCTTCCTGGATCTGAAGACATCTCTTTGTATACCTGGAAAGTTTTGTTATTGCTTCCTTAAATAAGTTTTCAATGCCTTTTCCTTCCCTTCTTGAATATGTATGATTTGGATGTTTGTGTATTTAAGGTTGTCTGATAGGTTTCTTAAATTTTCTTCATTTTTCCTAATTGTTTTTTCCTTTTTTTATGTTTTTGTCTGCCTGGGTTATTTCAAAAAGACCATCTTCATGGTCTGAAACTCTTTCTTCTGCTTGCTGTAGC
>NW_007728220.1:274631-279520 GCF_000696425.1 Galeopterus variegatus
CTGGGTTATTTCAAAAAGACCATCTTCATGGTCTGAAACTCTTTCTTCTGCTTGCTGTAGCGTACTGCTCAAGTTTTCTGTTCTGTTTTTCATTTCATTGAGTGAATCTTTCCTTTCCAAGAGTTTTGATACATTCTTTTTTAAGGTATTAATCTCTTTGTAAGTTTCCTCCTTCTTCATAATCTGGATATTTTCTTTTCTTTTTTTTAAAAAGATGACTGGTAAGGTGATCTTAACCCTTGATGTGGTGTAGTCAGCACCATGCTCTCTCAAGTAGGCATGGGCATGTCTGCTGCTGGGAGTCAGAAAGCCAGATGGGTCCTCACCTGGGTGCCATCTTGGTTGGTGGGTGGCTCCAGTTATTTGTTGATGGATACTTAGGTTGGTTCCATATTCTGGCTATTTTAAATAGAACTGTGGTAAACATGGGAATGCAGGTGTTCCCTCAACATTATAATTTCCATTCCTTTGGGCATATACTCAGTAGTGGGATTACTGGATTGTATTGTAGTTATATCTGTACTTGTTTGAGAAAACTCCATACCATTTTCCATTAAAGCTGTACTAATTTACAGTCCTACAACAGTAAAGAAGGGTTTTCCTTTTTCCACATCCTCACCTGCATTTGTTATTCTCTGCATTTTTTATAATAGCCAGTCTAACTGGGGTGAGATGATCTCAATGTGGTTTTAATTTTCATTTCCCTGATGATTAGTGATGCTGACCATTTTTTCATATACCTGTAGGGAATTTGTATGTCTTCCTTTGAGTGATGTCTATTCAGCTCCTTTGCCCATTTTTTAATTGGATTAAAATAATCTTTTTTTAATCCACCCTTTTCATAAAATAAAATTGCATGTCTGCAAATCAAGACTTGTTAATAGAGCTGCACAATTAGTCTTCAATAACTCAATCTATTGAACTAATATTGTAACATCTCAGTACTTTGCAATCCTAACACTTCATCTTTCTTTTCATAGAAACATTATCTTCATGATCTTTTACTGTGATCCATGTTTATTATGAAAATCGGGATCTCAGTACAACTTTATCTTCTCAAAATGGATTCCGCATCTACCTATCCAGTGCTATTTTCCTGGTAGTACATTAGCAGTGAAGTGGATATAACTTACTATTTACCTTTCGTCATGATCCTTCTCAGAGATTATAACACCTTGAATGAAGATCCTTTTATTTGGATCTTGAGTGAAGATTATAACACTGTGAGTGAAGATCCAAATAAAAGTAGCTTCACTCTAACAAAGCAGACCATAATAAAAGGAGACCATTTCTCTTCATGAAATTCAATGGTTTAAAAAATAAATCTCTGGCTGGCTGGTTAGCTCAGATTGGTTATAGCACAGCCTTACAACATCAAGGTCAAGGGTTTGGTTCCCCATACTGGTCAGCTGCTTAAACATCAATAAATCAATAAATAAAATTCTTCTTGATAAAAATTCTCAATTTAAGTCTGAAGATGATTCAGTTTCCCAATGCCCAGCATGTGTGGTGTGTATGAGTGGGTTTACTGACTAAAGTCAGTCATTGTTATCTTGCTTTCATAATTTGTCCTAAAAATTCTCAATTTAAGTCTGAAGATGATTCAGTTTCCCAATGCCCAGCATGTGTGATGTGTATGAGTGGGTTTACTGACTAAAGTCAGTCATTGTTATCTTGCTTTCATAATTTGTCCTCTAACAGAGATAACAATCACAAAATACAACATATTTTATAAATATAAGAACAACTACATTAAATTGGATGTGGGATAGCATTTGAGAGAATGCAGTTATAGCAATTGAAAGTTAAATAGAATTTTTCAACTTGCTCAACGAAGCTAAATTTATGCACTGCTTAGAAACAAAATTAAAATAAAAAATACTGATAACTTTATTACAATTTACATTTTATGAAAAAGGTATTTAAAAGTAAAACTTAGCTTCTCAAATAATTTATCTTCCTTTCATGCCCCCATTAGCAATATATTTAAAAATAGATTATCTGATTTCCAGAAAATAGCTTAGTCCCACAGATTTATAAAATATTACCAACTAACCATGAGACATATAGTGTATTTTTAAATAAGTTTTTTAGTTAAATCCATCATTTTGATAACAAATTGTATTCAATATTACTTAAAAGTTTTCATATTAATAATCTTTCAAATTATTTTCCATGAAAAATAGATAACAAGTCTGCATTTAGAGAGACATCATTAAAAATATTAATTTTCTCACTGCTAATAAATTTTACAAATTAATCAGAAAGTAGAAAAAATAATTAAAGATTTCTCTTCATTGAATAATTCTACTAAAACATGAAGAATATTATTTCTTCCCTTTATATATTAAACAAAATTAAAGTCTTCTTAAATCCACTGTTGTAGCATTTATGGTTATCATTACTTAAAAATTACAAAAATGGAGCCAACCCTGTGGCTCACTAGGGAGAGTGCAGCACTGGGAACGTGGCAATGCTGGGAGTGCCTAGACCGCGGGTTCGGATCCTATATAAGGATGGCCGGTGTGCTCACTGGCTGAGCGCGGTGCGGGCAACACCAAGCCAAGGGTTCCGGTAAGGAAAAAAAAAAAAAAAAAGTATAAAAATGAAACTCTTCCCTATTCTGGTCCTTCGTCTCTAAAGATTATGTTATAAGCCTGGAATTGGGTCTCAACTGCCTATGAAACCATACCTCTCTGTTAGTGGATTTGTGTTACACTTATGCCTGCATGAATTTACTCATTACTATCACACCAGAATGCCATGCAGGAATAACCTTTCTGGTTCCTCTTTTGAATAATTGAAACAATAAGTTTCATTTTTATAGTGCTTTAAAGATCACAAGATGTTTTCACATACATTATGTTTTTATTGTCACCAAAGCACTGGAAATACTTACTGCTAAATCCTTTCCACAGATAAGGAAATAGAAACCAAAGAGTTTTCTAATGTCATACACATCATGAACTAAAAATAAAAAAAGCCTGTGATTCAAACCAGTTATTCTGATTTTGAACCTGGACATGTTCATTTTTCTAATACTTTAGAACTGCAGAGGTTTAGATATCACTTCTCTTTTTCTGTGCATTTTTTTGAAAGGTGAAATACATTAAAAAATCATCCTAATTATCCAACTGAGGACTATGTCTGCTTTGCTCAGAACACTTCAACTTAAAGAACATACAATCACCATTACTGGCTGATAACAAGCACTCAAAAAAGCATTTCAATTGCATGAATGAAATATTGAGAGTAACTTGATTCCTGAGTTTCTACCACATTCAGGAAACATTTAGGTTATGGGAGACACATACGGAAATTCAACAGGTTTGAAGTCTGTGGAGGAAGGTTTTATTGTTGTTGTAATTATTATTCTTAGTTTGTTCACAAAATATTCCTGTAAATAATTTGCAGCATTACATCTAAAATTCTGAATATATGCATAGAATGCCTCTTTACAAACAGTAATTGCCAAATAAACAAAATGTGTTCATCTTTCTTCATCTTTGCATGTGTCACCTAATCTGTCAGGTCCATTTTTAGGCACCCAAATTAGTGAAATAGCAAAACAGCATCCCTGCTCTCCTCAAGTGTTCTTTGTCGCAATAAAAAAGACAAATAAAAAAGCAAATAAATATGAGGAAACTCTGAAATTGAGCAGTCTCTTGAAGACATATCTACTTCTCTTTGTTTTAGTAATCTGAAGTTCTTTCTCAATTCTAGTGGGATTTCTTGAAGTTGCAATTCAGCATTATTGTCCATCTTTCTCTTTTGGCCAAATAACCTTAAAACTACACTTTTCCTAATCATGTCTAAGAAGCTGAGTCATAGCAAATAGTGTTTTGTGATTTTGAGTTGAAGGATATGAATACCTGCAATGACAGGATATAATGCATCCTGTCATACCTGTAGGATTTCTAGTTGAGGTCGTTTTACTAACCATTCTTTTATTCTTTTATTTTTTATTTTTGGTTATTTAACATACATTCTGTATTTTATTGATTCTTGGATTCTGTTGTGTAGGAGGCACAATTAGGTTATAGACCATGCAGGAAGGAAAAAAAAAAAAAAAAAAGAACAGAGCTTAATTAAATTATGGTATAATATCTCAATCTCAATGCACAATCTGCACAGTTGCTGCACCATTTTGTTATTGTTGCTTTGAAATTTCTTTCTTCTATTCTGTAGGATTTGGCAATTTCTCTTGCCTTTAGTTGAATTGCTTGGTGGGTAATTGGCCTCTTTTTGTAATCATCTTAAGAACAAAATGTCAACTGTACCTGGGATGCAATTTTTTACTTTCTTAGTTTCTGAGAAGCACTCGGTTATTGCTTTACAAGAAAATATAAAATTGCTGACATTTATTCTACTAATAAGAAAAATTTATTTCTCTGCTCTATCTCCTGATTCTCTGAAAACCCTGTAACTTAGTTTTATTGCTGAATTATTTTGTAGTGTATTCAAAGGCATTTTAATTAGTAATTTAATCCAAACCATATATTGCCAAAAGTATTCATACTTCAACTGTAGGGATAAAATTATGAATAAGTCTGTTGAGGAAAACTTTAGAGATAATTGTATTTAGATTTTATCATAAGAATATAACTTTTGTTTAAGGAGAGGTCATACTTTAGATAATGAGCCAGTTTGACCAATTTAGCTCTTTACTAATTGTACTTTGGAATGTCACTTTAATTTACTGATATTACTAGTTTCCATCGTTGAGCTATACTTAGCCATGGACAACTTTTGTAACATTGCCTATGTCCTTATGTTCTTCTTTGATGATTGAATCAACTGATTTTTCTTGTGAAACTTCTTTCTCTTATCAATAAAAAGAAAGGCTGATTTTGGATCGGGGCTGCTCCCCTGATGGGTGGCAGTCCCTC
>NW_007728220.1:280227-280953 GCF_000696425.1 Galeopterus variegatus
TGATTGTATTTTGAGCGAATTCTTTCTTTCTCTTTTCTCCATCTCAGTTACACAGAGGAAACTGTAACAATAGATGTAAAAGAATTGATAAAATGTAATAGTGTACCTGTGGATATTTTGGAATTATTCACTAGTACAGTAATTGTGGTTGTTGAAATCTTTAAATAATCTCACACTAGCTGCCATATAGCTCCTTTTTCTGAGATTCCCATGTGATTGAACTGTATTGCCTATGTGGCTTGTCCCTAAGACCTAGGTTCCTGGTTGAAAGGTAAAATTTGACTCAGTATAATCCTCCCAGGATCCTGTTTCAACGTTATGATGGACGTCTAAATGAATATTAAACCTAAACTTAGCTAATTTAATTTAATTTAAAGGATATTAAATTAACATTAAACTTTTAAGTTCTGTCATCCATATTCAGATTAGCATAAATAATTTCAAAATTTTGTGCATTTTTTATTGCTCTATGTCACTAATTATTGTTTACATAACATGACTAGAAATTTAGTCTAAAAAAACATGTTGTTTCAGTGGATTAGCATTAGACAAACCTACGGGATAATGTATTAAGAAAAAGCAAAGGTATTTGCATCAGCCATATTGTGTTTGAAACACAATTCTGCCACTTATTGGAGAAAAAATTACCAACATTCCAAAATCATGTTGCCTGATCTAAAAAGGAGTATAATGCTGTCTATATCAAAATGTGACACTTTTGACCTA
>NW_007728220.1:281277-282688 GCF_000696425.1 Galeopterus variegatus
GTTGCCTGATCTAAAAAGGAGTATAATGCTGTCTATATCAAAATGTGACACTTTTGACCTATGTAAACATCGGAAATCTTCATTTTTATTAGTATTTTTTATTTGTGCATCATTCATTATATTAAGCATCTTAACAAACTATCTGAATTTCAAGTTCTCCATCTGTAACAATTGTATATAACTTATAGCATGTTTTGAGCGGTTCCTGAAATCATGTATGTCAAAATATCATCTAATAGGGAAACAAAAAATAGTTTAATATTATATTTTTTACATATCACATGGATCACATATAAAGTTTAAAATAATGTCCTAACTTAATTTATTTTTTTAAATAAAGATGCCAACTTTGTTGTATGGGGAAACAAATATCTTTTCAACACATGATCCTGAAACAGCTGAGTAGGATATACATAGGAAGAAAGGTAAACCTCAACCTCTACCTCAAATAATACAAAAAATGGACTAAAGGTGAATAATATACCTAAATATTAGAGCTACCACTATAAATCTTCAAACAGAAAAATGCCTTTGTGACTTTGGGGTAAAAAAATTTTTTTTCTTAGAAAGAACACAGAAAGCACTAATGATAAAATAAAAAAATATTATAGACCACAAATTTTGAAAACTTCTGCTTGTTAATGTATGTTAAGAAAACAAATTGGAAAGCATCGACTAGGAGAAAATATCTCCAATAGAAAAAATGACAAAGAATTCATATTTATAATATATACAGATTTCTTAAAATCAGTAATAAAATAAGTCACCCAATGAAATATGGGTAAAAGGATTTAAACAGATGCTTCATGAAGAAATTATGCAAATGGCTGGTAAGCATGTGAAAACATACTTAATAAATTCATCATTGTGACATACACCTGAAAACTACAATAAGTTATCACTATCCAAACACACTGGAGATCTTGAAATCGCAATATTAAAGCATAAAATATTGGTAAATATTTAGGACATGTGGTGCAATCATTTTGTAAAACACTTTGCCAACCTTTTGTTAAGTTATACATGCAATCACCACATGACCCAGCAATTTAATTCTGAGGCATTGAAACAGAAAACATGAAAACATATGTTCATACAAAAATTTGTGCATAAATGTTTTTAGTGGCTTTATTCGTGATAGCCAATGCTGGATACACGCAATATCCATCAACCAGTTGAATGAATAAACAATTGTGGTACATATTTTATAATGGAATATTACCCAGCACTAAATGTGTCTGACACACTAAAGGCATGGATGAGTCTCAAAAGTTTGCTGAGAGAAAAGAGCCACACAAAGTAGAAGTAATGTGCTTTTATTTCTATGATTCTGCATCAGGAAAATCTGCGTGATTCTATTATTCTGAAACAAAAAAGTCTAATCTATGTCATTCTATAATCTGTATTGAGT
>NW_007728220.1:283225-284730 GCF_000696425.1 Galeopterus variegatus
CACTAAATGTGTCTGACACACTAAAGGCATGGATGAGTCTCAAAAGTTTGCTGAGAGAAAAGAGCCACACAAAGTAGAAGTAATGTGCTTTTATTTCTATGATTCTGCATCAGGAAAATCTGCATGATTCTATTATTCTGAAACAAAAAAGTCTAATCTATGTCATTCTATAATCTGTATTGAGTAGGAAGATTGAGGATTGACTTGAAATAGATGGGAGCTGCTTTTTTGGTTGGTTGTAATTATCTTTATAGGTATATACATTACATAAATTTGTGCATTTGTCTAAACATACCAAACTGGAGCACTTAAGATTTGTACAGCATGTAATTTGTGCCTCTATTAAAAACTAAAAGGCAAACAAAATAAATAAAAGCTCTTATACTCTGATTGTAAATACTAAAGAATTTATTAATATAATGTAAGTGGCCATTTTAGTTGTTTTCCTTTATTGCTGCTGCACATTACCTACATATACAACCATTTATTATGTATGCGTGGCTAACATATAAAACTATTTACTCATTTGTTAGTAATGCCATAAATCTGGAACCTTTACAGCATTACAGTTTGTGAGCTTACCATTAATATTAATAACTTTAATGATTTAAATTTCTGGAAAGTAGATAATCGTGTAATGTCTTTACATTTCTTCATTTATTTCCATTTTATTTTCTTACTTTCTGAAAATAAACCATAAAGTCATGTCAACATAGATTGTATACCTACACACATTGGAAACTTGGCTATATATTATCTCTTTTACATTCTTCTATTGAAAAGTATTTTTTTAAAGTTATCTATGGTTTCTAACATTTTAACAAATAGTGAGTTCAAAAAGTAATTACTTCCAAACTGATTTTTATAAAACCCTCCTTTTATTTATTTGACATAGTCAGCTCATTTTCATCTTCAAGAAATAGCATCTTCATGCTATTTTACATGCTGGTCTAAAGTAATTTTATTGTGTTTTAACCATGAATTTAACCTTTCAAGAACTGGAAACTTGAAAATTACTTAAATGGCCTCAGGCTCTGAGAAAGTCCACAACCAGTCAGTTCCTTATTGTCTGTTTTATGGGAGAGACAGTACCTACCCAGGAGACAAAGTGCTGGTTGGGAAGAGCAGATTAATGTGATTCATGCAATCTTTTTGTGATTAAATATACTGCAACAAGGATTATTATCAATAATTTCAAAACCTGCAAATTCCCAAAGATTACTTTTGGAATAATCTAGTTATTTCATTTGTAAAACCTTTTTCAATGAATTCAACCTGAGTTTGAGTAACATTGTGTGGACATTGGTATAGCAATGAATATATCAATGCATGCCTAAGTTTTGTTGGAGTTACAGAAAAAATGACATCTGAAACTTGGTCCTTGAAAAAGGTAGGAATATTTTCCCTATTTTAGTTGCTTCCATCCTTGTGTGAATTTGACAAGCATTCTTTTTTTTTTTTTCCTTTTTGTCTTTTTTACTGACCGGTAACGGGATTGCAACCCT
>NW_007728220.1:285842-286822 GCF_000696425.1 Galeopterus variegatus
GGGGTGCAGCCAGTCTCACGAAAAGACAAAAAAAAAAAAAACAAAAAAAAAATGAATACTGTATTACTCCATAACTGGTGCTGACCATCTTAAGCTGTCATAAAATAAACAAAAGCAAACAAAAAACCCCAAATGCTGCTATAAACTTTGAGCAACTCACCAGAGAAAGCTGAAAAATGACTAAGAACTTTGAGCACCTGCGGTATACCAGAACTTTACTGGGCCAAACCAGGAAGCTTCTCCCTGGCTAGTGAGTAATGACACTTGTTTTAATAAACCACACATACTCATGTGAATTCATTATGTCCTATCCTGAAAGAAAGCTTTCAATTCTCAAATAGCATAGCCATCCTGAATTCTTCTGACTTTCTAAAATATACTCCCCACATCATCCAGACCCCATTTGATCTTTTAGTGATTCAGTGAGCTGATTCTGTGATCTGACTTTGTTTGCTGTTGTTGTACTGGTTTGTGTTCTTTCCCCTGGCAAGTAAATTGACTCAGTGTGACCCCCACTTTATATTGTTAACACAACACACAGACACACACACACAGAACATTTCTCCCTATTTATTTATTCATTTATTTATCTTTTCTAATTTCTAGATTTCCTCAAGTTACCTGCACTGTGACAATTTTCTCATTCTTCCACTATCTATTACTATGCAATATCTCCAAAAATTGATTCATTAAAATAACATTATTATATCATACAAGTCTATGGCTTTACTGGATTCAGTAGAACAGTTTTTCCTTGGGGTTTCTCATGTAATTGCAATTATATAACCACTGGGGCTCCAATGATCTGTGATGGACCTTGGATGTGACTGGCTCCATTTTACACACACTGAGCACAAAATGGCCACCAGTTTTTCCCTTATGAGAAACCTTGTGGTTTCTGAGAAACAGAAACTCCTCTACACCAGCACCATACCCCTCCCTGATTACGTCAGCCTTCCTTACAATCTATATAAGCCCTC
>NW_007728220.1:288556-290160 GCF_000696425.1 Galeopterus variegatus
CCATTTCTGATCTTTCCCAAATTGATCTTTCCCAAATTACAAAATGACTGGGGTATTTCCAGTCTGATCTGGACACATATCTTAAGGAATTCAGGTATCTTACCCAGACTTATGATCTCACCTGGCATGATGTTTTCATGATTTTCACTTCTACCTTTTCCCCCAAGGATAGGAAGCAGGTCTGGATAATGGCCCAACAACAGGCAGATGAGGTATATGCCCAAAATAATAGGTGGCCTGTGGGAGCCATTGCCATCCCTCATACAGACCCAAATTGGGACTACCAGACCAGCCATGGGGACTGGGATCTCTGGTATAATATGATCTCATACTTGACTTATGGCCTCCAAAAGGCTACTCACAAGTCGTTCAATTATGATAAGCTTAAAGAAATCACACAGAGATCCACTGAAAATCCCATAGATTTCCTAACCCAACTCTCTAAGGCTTTACATGAATACACATGTATAGACCCAAACTTCCCTGAAGGCTTGGCCCTCTTACACTCTCATTTCATTACCCAATCAGCCCCTGACATTCGAAAAAAACTAGAAAATCTTGAGGATGGTCCAAATACGACCCAACGAGACCTCCTTAATGCAGCTTTCAAGGTTTTTAACAATAAGGAGGAAAAGAAGAAGGATTGATACAAAAGAGATTAGGCCAAATATCAGCTCCAGGATAGTGCTATCCAGGGATGACACACCCCAAAGCTGCCTGCCTCTAGGGAAAAGCAATCCAGGAATGACTTCAAATGTGNTCAGCCTCAATTCAGGGTGAGTCAGTGTGTCTGTCCTACTTCTACGGGTCCCCCTGACTACTTTCTATGACTACTGTCTACTTCCTGAGGACCAGTCACCTGGCTGAGGGAACCCTTCTTGTGCCCCCAGCTATTGCAGGATGCTCCTCTAGCTGGTTGGTGGCTCCTCACTTGAAAAGAAGTTGCACACCAATGAGGATGCTCCTTGGTGTTATCCTTCTTCTACTGGGACTGATCACCTCCTTTCTCACCCTCTAAATGCAATCCTCACAATACAAACTTCCATGCTCTATACCTCTGGGCTGTCTCCTGGTCAATTTCTCAGCCTCCAGGGAGACATTAAAACCTGAATGCTTCATTTTCTCCTGCAATCAGGTTTGGCCTAAATACAAACTAGACAATGGATCCCAGTGGCCAGAAAATGGCACTTTCAATTTGGGTACTCTCAAAGACCTAGATAACTTTTGTCACTGAAGCAGCAAAGCTGGAGAGATTCCTTATGTTCAAGCCTTCTTCTATCTCCAATCACTCCCTTCTGTCTGTCAAAACCATCCTACATCTCAAATTCTCCTAGCTCGTACCCAACCTCCCCTTCCAGATGCAGATCAGCCCTTTGATCCTTCAGATCATTCCACTCCCTGAACACCTCCCTACACTCCAGACCCTTCACTAGCCCCTTCACTTCTTTCCTCTCCTCCCCATACTAGGTCATGTGTTGCTCATCCCCAGCCCCCCAAACCTCCCTCCCCTTCTTCTTTTTTTTCTGGGTCCACATCCCTTTTTCCATTTCTGATCTTTCCCAAATTGATCTTTCCCAAATTACAAAATGACTGGGGTATTTCCA
>NW_007728220.1:291298-293242 GCF_000696425.1 Galeopterus variegatus
TGACACACCCCAAAGCTGCCTGCCTCTAGGGAAAAGCAATCCAGGAATGACTTCAAATGTGTTCAACTGGGCCACTGGGTACAGGCCTGTCCTAACCCCAGGCTCCATCCTGTGCTCTGTCCTCACTGCAAACAGCCAGGTCACTCGGGGTTGACTGTTCTACTCCCCAGAGGGGGAGTGGCCCAGTCCCTAACCCACAACCTTTACCTCCACTGCCATCCCTACTGGAGCTTCTCAACTTTGCCCAAGAGGAGGACTGACTAAGCCCAGGGCCCGAGGCCCCCACGGAAATCACCATACATGAGCCCAGGGTAACTCTCCTTATAGCAGGTAAGCCGATCTCTTTTGTCATCGATACAGGGGACACTTACTCTACCCTTCCTGAATATGCAGGATCAGCAACCCCATCCTCTATCACAATAGTAGGCATCACGGGATCAGATTACCATCCACGGATCACACAAACCCTTTCCTGCACCCTATATCACACCCAATTCACACACAAATTTTTAATAATGCCTCAATGCCCAGCCACATTACTGGGATGGGACATCCTTTCCAAATTCAAAGCTACCCTTACCTGAAACATTTTAACTCCAGCTAAAATACTCCTTTTATAGGCTGCCTCAGACCTGGCCCCTGAGCCTTCCACCTTCCCCTCTCCTCAGATGAGGTTAATCCTGTAGTATGGGACACATATTCTCCCTCCATTGCTATGCACCATTCCCCTATCCTCGTTAAGTTGCAGAGCCCCTCTTTGTTCCCTAATGTCCCACAATATCCCATCGCTAATAAACACTTAATAGGCTTAAAATCCATCATACACAAACTCCTTTCTTCTCATCTCTTATGGTCTACCCACTTGCCTTTTTGTACACCCACCCTTCCAGTTACAAAGCCTAATGGCTCATACCATTTAGTTCATGACCTCCGGGCCATTAATGCAACCATTTTACCCATAATCCTAATTGTTTCTTACCCCTATGCTCTTCTATCCACAATCCCAACAACAACAACATGCTTCTTCTCTGTACTTGACCTCACAGATGCCTTACACCCTTCCTGTCAAAACCTGTTCACCTTCACTTGGACTGATACTGGTACATGTCATTCCCAACAACTAACCTGGACAGTACTTCCTCATGGGTTTCGGGGTAGCCCCCACTTCTTCAGCCAGGCCTTAGCTCAAGACTTATCTGAACTTCTTCCAACCTCTAGCACTTTAATATAATATGTGGATGGCCTCCTCCTTTGTAGCCCCTCCTATGAGGATTCATAAGCTCATACTGTTGCTCTCCTTAATTTTCTGGCCTCCAGGGGATATCGAGTGTCTCCCAGCAAGGCCCAAACTTCTTCTCCTTCTGTCACCTATTTTGGAGTCCACCTCACCCCCAACACCAGAGAAATAATGGTGGACTGCAAGAGTTTAATTTATGAACTCCCTACTCCTATCACAAAGGGCAAAATCCTTTCTTTCTTGGGCTTTCCAAGGATCTTCACCTATGGATTCCTAACTTTGGCATGCTAGCAAAACCACTTTATGAGGCAGACAAAGCGGATCCTGCCAGTCCCTTAGATACCACAAAGCCCATTCATCCTTCTTTCTAGTGATTAAAAGCCACTCTCCTCACAGCCCCAGCTCTATTACTCCCAAACCTATCTCATCCTTTTATCCTATACACCTTCGAAACCCAAGGACTGCCAGTCAGGGTTTTGGGACAAGAGGCACTCCTGTTGCATACCTTTCCAAACAACTGGTCACCATAGCTCAAGGATGGGCTCCCTGTTTACAGGCCTTGGTGGCAGCACAAGAAAGCTCTAAACTAACTTTTAGCACAACAAAGCTCTAACTAACTTTTGGACAACAAACAGTCATTTGTACCCCCACCATCTTCAAGACCTTCTCAGCAATAAGGCAATGTGAATTCTCTCCCCTTCCCACCT
>NW_007728220.1:293825-299616 GCF_000696425.1 Galeopterus variegatus
TATATATATATATATATATATATTAATACCTCACTCATTTGTCTGTGCAATTGCTCATTGATACTACTATGTATACCTGATGATTCAATTTATTTAAGCATGGCAAATATTTGTTTTCTTATATGTCTATAATGTTCTTTAAGTATAAGACAGCATCCAGAGTACTATTCAGACAATAATCACACGTGCTCAGACTTTACACTGGAGTTTAACTTCAGATTTCTTTCTAAGATAGGAATACTGTTTCATAACTTTTGGCAACATCTGAGTCTATCTGTGGCACTAACATTTTCTATGACATTAGCTTCAAAGGCTGACTATGCACATAAGACATTTCTAGTTTGGGGGGGTGGTTTCTTATGGATCAACCATCCATGAAATTATCCAGCCCTTTTGAAATCAGGCCTTTGTATATTCCCAGATTATGCTATTTTTGGAGTAACTCAATCTTTGAATCATCTATACATGTTCATGCTGACAGAGCATGCCAAAAAACATTATCTAGAGGGTGAATTTCAATATAGGACTTCTCACTATTTTTTTTTTTTTCAGTATCTCTCTCACAGCAAGAGCCTGCATGGTTGGATTCCAGAAATCATGGCACTGAATGATGTAATTTATAAACAGAAAATTGCTGAACCTCTTTTCTGCAAAGGACTAAAGCTTTCATAGTGTTTAAAGCATTTTCTTGTAGTTACAAAAGGTATTTAATCTTCAAATAGCTATTGCAGTGCCAGGTTGAGGTACTGCATGACAGTCATGATCATTTCATTCTGAATTGTACCATGTCTCCTGTTACCAAAGCTTGTGGATACCAGCAGCAAAAAGCTCTTCCCACAGGTAAACCAAGGTTAAGCCAAGTATTTTACTTGGTGGAACACTAAAAAAATTAAGATTCTTTTTTTTTCTTTTTCAATCTTAGCTAACATAGGTATGGCACTATATTAGCAAAGTACAAAGTGGCATAAGACACTAAAAGGGAAAGAATGCTGACATATTTTTTTGCTTTATTTTCTTTCTAAATAACCTCTGTTTGTGCTAAATTAGCCTGACTCCATGAGTTCAACATATATTTCGATAAAAATAAATAGAGAAAAATGCAAGTTACACTGGCTATAAATCTTGTCAGATTAAACTTCAATTTGCAACTGGTTAGGAAAAGGTAAGTATGTGCAAACACAGTGAAGATTAAAATATTGTTAACTTCTTTATGCACAAAATCATTGACTTTGTGATAGTTAAAAATTAAAACTTTACTATTTAATTTTAATAAATATAATATTTCAAGTTTATTGTATTCCATTATTCTTGAATAACTATTTCTTTTGTTTTATATTTCTGTTGATTTCCGTTTCTCTTTTGCATAATATTTGCTTAAATCGGCAATTATCACATATACCAAATCCCATTGCAACTTTTACCTAGTTTTAAGAAAAGTTTACATGATGATAGTTTTGACATAAGGTGATAAAAACAATGCTTGAAAATACAGAATGCATTTTTCAGTAGTTGTTTTTCTCACTTTATGCTTTCTTTGAGTCTGAAACCAAGAAATTGTGCTTTAATATGATTCTTGATTTCTGGCTCTAAATCTTACACATTTAGTCTAACTTTGGTATATTTTACCTTCATCCATTCTTACCATCCTCCATTCTCACCAGTACTTCATTATGCAATGTAACAATTAATATGCTAAATACATAACATGCAAACATGCTTGGCAACTTGTGTTTTGAAATACCATTTTTTCCCTGTCATTTCTTTGCCATGGAAACTTTTCAAAAATGAAAACTGTCATTATGATTTTTTTTATTCTCAAGGCATAACAGAGGATTTGACATAGATGCAGTACACAACAACTATTTATGGAAAGATAATTTAAAATCAATAAATATCTTTTAAAAGCTTCTGATAAATGTTACCATGAATCTATAAGGGTAATTCATTAATTCTAAAGTAAAAATAACATAAAGACTGTTCAAATTTGTGTTACATTCTTTAAGTACTACATAGTAGTACCCCTAATTTATTTTCTATAATTGGTTGCTGTAGGTAGTTGCATTTTAAAATTATGCACATTGTTGAGGCCCAGGAAAATTAAAAGAGAATAAAGCCATTTTATTATTTAAAAAAAAATCTTTTAAAAAATATTGAATTATTAGAAGTGTCTTCTGGATGACCTTTTGTGTGTGGCTACTTAACCTCTGACTCATGCAATAGCTACAGATCATTCAATGTGAAAACAACTTAGAATTGTAATTAGGAAGCACAAATCAAAGATTTCCTTGTGACAATACTGAATTTTAATCCAGTTCTCCTAAATTAGAAAGTTTAATAATGAGAATAAAAGTAGGAAAAAAAGAGAAAGGGCAAGGCATTATATGTACTAATGTATATGGTGGAGCAGGTAGATTAGTAAAATGACCTCTTTGGAGAGAAGAGAGAATAAATACAGAAAGGTTGGGGAATATACCCAGAGGAATGGAAATCATCATGCCAAAGGGATACCTGTACTCCAATGTTTATTGCAGCTCTATTTACAATAGCCAAGAGTTGGAACCAGCCCAAATGTCCATCATCTGATGGTATATGTACGCAATGGAATACTACTCTGCTATAAAAAAGAATGAAATACTACCATTCGAAACTGCATGGATGGACTTAGAGAAAATTATATTAAGTGAAACAAGTCAGGCACAGAAAGAGAAATACCACATGTTCTCACTTATTTGAAGGGGCTAAAAATAATAAATAAACACACAAACAAATCAAGGTGGGGGATAAGAAGACAGAATAACCACAAAAGTTACTTGAACTATTTAAGACAAGTGAACAGGTATGATGTATGTGGGGGGAAGGGGGTGGAGAGGAATGTGTAAAGGGGCATGAAAATCAACTACAATGTATATTGAGAAGTAAAATAAAAAGCAAAACAGAATAGTTTAAAAAAAAAACAGAAAATGATACAATAAATACAGCAAAGACACTGGCATATTATTTCCAAAAGGACCAGGAAAGATAAACATGGATATTATGGGACAAGTCAGAAAATAAGAAAATAAAAGACTAATACAGACAATAGACTGAGAAACATATTCAGCTAAGTTCAGAAATGTGCTTTTTCTTTTATTTTTTGTTATACAAACAACTTATTCTTTAATCATTTATTCTTCAGTTAAATATTTATTAAGCCCTACTATGAGTCTAGGTCTACTAGAATCTTTCTAGTCTTTATCTTTTTATTGATTATACATATTTATGGGGTACAGAGTTGACTATCAGTATTTGTGTACAATATGTGGTGGTAAAATCAATAGTATTAGCATGTTCACTATTGCAAATTGTAATTATTCTTTGTGTTCCTTACCCAGTTGATTTTATATCTATGTATGGATGAATGTGTGTGTGTGTGTGTGTGTGTGTGTGTGTGTGTGTGTAGCTTTCTTTTTTTTTCAACCCCACCCTAATCTGCAGTGGTAAGTTTGAAATAAAAATACATAAGGAAAACAAGTTCAGGGGAATCAAAATTTTTCTCCTAAATGTAATTAAATGATTTTGGTTTACTAGAGTATTATTTTTATTTTAACACTTCTAAAAAATTAAATGGCATTCTTTTACCCTCCCTATGGCTATTTTATGTGAGCAGGAACATGTTAGTTTTATTAATCATAGATTCAAAACTACTCTCACTGCATGTTTAGACAATATCTAATATAAAATGCAATGCACAAGTATGAGTGTTTCAAATTGCAAGCACTGAGAGAATTTTTATATGATCTAAAGAATGATCCATAAGATGGATCCATAAGAATGGATTCACTTTCTCTATAAGTTAATCACACTTGTTTGATTATTATATGACCTTCCCTCCTTTTCTCCTTTCCTCCCTTCCTCACTTCCTCCCTTTCTTCCTTCCAAGTATACTTACTAGACCCAGCATTATCCCTTCTACCACAGACTTTATAGCTTAATGTATGAGAGGGAGAGAAACCTAAATTAAAAAGTAAAAATAAATGACTCATGTGGGAGATAAGAGTTTCACAGCTAAAATCTCAGATGAACAAACATAAAGCTTTAAGAAATAATTATCTACCAGCAAACTTAGTTTTTGATTTGATCCACAATTCTGACTATGACGTAAAATCTATTGTTTTGCTTCCAACTTAGCCCAATCATTCTAGTAAAATTATCATTTATTTCAAGTTTACTATTAATCACACTGAAGATTTTCTACATCATTTCTTCCCCTTGGGTGACTTGAGATTAGAGAAGATTCTGTAATGTCATGATATCAGGTGAAAATTGTCATTTTTGTGCATGTTAGATCCATTGACATGAATGCAGTCCTACTCAGCTTGGGATGTGATATTCTTTGAAGCTGGTATCAGCTGAGATGGTAGCTTCTACAGCCTACCAGAGGTGGATGATCAGGGTTATGAGATTTTGATTATATCTCTGCACATCTTTGCAATGGGTCACAACTAACATCATTTTAATTTAACAGATGGTTGCTCAGGATATTGCACATGTAAGTGTTAATTTTAGGATATAGTCTTACTATGCACCTCAAAATATGAGAGCAACTGCATGTTTTATAGGTGGTTCCTGGTAGGAAAAATACAATCCTTCCAATGAGGAAGGCTCTAGTAGTAGGCACTTATTTACAGAGGATTAAGTTTTGACGGCCAATAAAGACATTTTCAGGATCCTCAAACTACAAAAGCAGCTTTTCTTTTCATGTTAGTGTCTCAAATAAAGCAAGAGGTTCTTAATCATTGCAGTAGTCGTAATCCAGAAAGAACAACAAAAAAAGTGCATTTAATTTTATTGATCTGAGACCAGATCATGCTTTAAAAAAAAAAAAAAAATCTTAGAAATAAGAACAGATTTTTGTGGAGGATGAATTTATTTTTACCTTCAAAAAATGATTTCCTTAAACTATGAAAAACTTTTATGTTAGTATTTTGCATTGGTGTATAGTAGGGGTTCACTAGTTACTTTCTCTTTGTTTTTCAGTCATAGTTGAGAGAATGAAAGTGAGAATAAATAGGTTGTATTTTGCATGCAATTTGGTTTTCATAAATATATAAGCAAGCCCAAGCTTTTCCACTTCTCATGTTCCCCAATAGTCTATGTCTTCTAAATCATACTTGGGTATTAAGAAAGAAGGGATAGATGAGGGCACAGTTTATGTGATGCCTTAGGGAACCCAATGGATCGGAGGTGTAGTCATGACAAATTTCTAATTTGTATTTGAAGAAAGAAGAATTTTTGAATTATTATACTGAGAACAGGCCAATTACAGGGGTTGTAAACTTGTTTTTTAGTCCAAGACATGAGAATGTCGGCCCTACAGACTCTGACTTGATGATATAGTCCTCCCAGCCAATTAGTTTTATGTGCAGTAGAGTCTTAACAACTGGTATGAATTAATTGAATCCCAAGGAATTAATTCTCCTCAGTTTTTTAAATCTACTACTATTTTTTTTCCCTTTCACTTTTTTTAAATTATTATTTTTATTGTAATATCATTGACTGTACATACCTGTGGGGTACAGAGTTGAATATCAATACCTGAGTACAATATGTGATGCTCAAATCAGAATAATAATTATATTCAACATTATACAATGTCATCATTTTTTGTGGCCATCAACCAATTCCTCCCTCCCCACCCCCTGCCTTACCAACTTCTGATAACTTCAGTTCTCCTTTTGAAAGTTCATGTTATTGTTGTTTGTTTGTTTGTTATTTCTTTTCATTTGTACGTTTATTTTTTAGCTCACACTTA
>NW_007728220.1:299928-302335 GCF_000696425.1 Galeopterus variegatus
AATTATTATTTTTATTGTAATATCATTGACTGTACATACCTGTGGGGTACAGAGTTGAATATCAATACCTGAGTACAATATGTGATGCTCAAATCAGAATAATAATTATATTCAACATTATACAATGTCATCATTTTTTGTGGCCATCAACCAATTCCTCCCTCCCCACCCCCTGCCTTACCAACTTCTGATAACTTCAGTTCTCCTTTTGAAAGTTCATGTTATTGTTGTTTGTTTGTTTGTTATTTCTTTTCATTTGTACGTTTATTTTTTAGCTCACACTTATGAGTGAGGACATACAGGATTTCTCTTTCTCTGCCTGGCTTATTTCACTTAAAATGATTTTTTCCTAAGTTCATACATGCTGCTGCGAATGGCATGCTCAACATCACTCAGCATCAGGGAAATGCAAATCAAAGTCATATTAAGATATCATCTCACCTCAGTTAGACTGGCTATTATCCAAAAGATGGAGAACAGAAAATGCTGGCGAGGATGTGGAGAAAAGGAAACCTTCCTACATTGCTGGTGGGACTGTAAATTGGTGTAGTCATTATGGAAAGGTATGGAGATTCCTCAAACTGCAGACAGAACTACTATGATAGTCCCAAAATCCCACTTGTAAGTGTATATCCAAAGGAATGGAAAGTGAGTGTCATGTAAAAGACATACCTGTGTCCCTATGTTTATTACAGCTCTATTTACAGAAGCCAAGATTTGGAACCAATATAAATGCTCATCATCGGATGACTGGATAAGGAAAATATAGTTTATATACACAATGGAATACTATTTTGCCATAGAAAAGAATGAAATACTGACATTCCATATTTTTAGATAAGATCTATGATTTGTAACAGCAATCTGAGTCTATATTGTAACATTCTGGGGAACATAATATTTCATATAAAAATTGTAAGCAGAGGTCATATTTAGTTATTACATATGTTTGTATTTTTCAGACATGCTTGGCATAGTGTTGTTATGAGAGTCCTACAAGTTTTGATAATTTCTTAGACATTTGAAAAGAAGAATCATTTAATTAATTTGACGTTTTGCAGCTTCAGAGTATTTGAAAGAACTTTACTGACTCAAGTAGACATAACCCCGACTCCACTGCAGAAAAGTAGATCTAGCTTTAAATAGGTATGCAGGACTGTCCATAAGTTTAAAGCCAAGCACAGTGAAAGACAAAGTAGGAGTGAGAAGATATATTCTACATCGGTACATGTTTTTGTATGACAAAATGAGATAAGTGATAAGACTTGTTTATTTTATTTTGTTGTGTTTTGTTTTCTGAAGGCTTTGAATTCTCTAGGGGAAAAAGGACTTTTTATAATGATTTTTTTTCCAGCTTTAATGAAGTATCAAACACAAAAATTTTATAGATTTATGGTATGAAACCTGATGTTTTGCTGTTTTATTTTATTATTTATTTATTTATGTATCATCAATTCTACATATTCATAGGGTACAAAGCTGACCTTTACCACCTGTGCCTAAGATGTGATGATGAGATCAATACTATCAGCACACCCATTACCACAAACTGCAATTATTCCCCTGTCCCCCATTCAACCTCTCTCCACTTTCCGTCCCTGTCCCTCCCACCCCCCAACTCTAGGTATGTTCTCTCCCTCTGCAAGTCCAACTCACTGCTGTGGCCTTTCTTTCCTTCTTCCTCTCTTAGCTCTTGCTTATGAGTGAGGACATGTGGTATTTTTCCCTCTGTGCCTGACTTATTTCACTTAACATAATTTTCTCCAAGTTCATCCATTTTTCTGAGAATGGGAGAATTTCACTCTTTTATGGCTGAGTAGTATTCCATAGTGTATGTATACCACATTTTCCTTATCCAGTTGTCTGAGGTTGGGGATTTAGGTTGACTCTGAGTAGTGGCTATTATAAATAGAGTTCTGATGAACATGGGAGTGCATGTATCCCTTCAACATGATGATTTCCATTCCTATGGGTATACACCTAGAAATGGAATTGATGGAACATGTGGTAGTTCTATCTGTAGTTGTCTGAGAAACCTCCATATGGTTTTCCTTAGTGGCTGAACTAATCTACAGTTCCACCAACAGTGTGGGAGAATTCCCCTCTCTCCATATCCTCACCAGCATTTGTTGTTTTCAATCTTCTTGATTATGGCCAGTCTAACCTGGGTGAGATGATATCTCAATGTGGTTTTAATTGGCATTTCCCTGATGATTAGTGATGTAGAGCATTTTTTAAAGTACCTGTTGGCCATTTGTATGTCTTCCTTTGAAAAGTGCCTATTCAGGTAATTTGCCCATTTTTTAATTGGGTTATTTGTTTTTTTAACTACATAGTTATTGAGTCCTTGTACATTTGGATATTAATCCCTCACCAAATGTATATTTTACAAATATTTTCTCCCATA
>NW_007728220.1:303422-314692 GCF_000696425.1 Galeopterus variegatus
CTTTGTAGTATAATTTGAAGTCAGGTAGTGTTATGCCTCCAGCTTTATTTATTTATTTTTTGCTCAGATTTGCTTTGGCTATTTGGGGTCTCTTGTTCCATATGAATGCTAAGATTGCTTTTCCTATTTCTGTGAAGAATGTGTATGCTCTTGGATTGGAAAAATCAACATTGTGAAAATGTCTATACTAGCTAAAGTAAACTATAGATTCAGTGTAATCCCCATCAAACTACCAATGGCATTCTTTATGGGAATGGAAAAAAACAATCCTAACATTGGCATTTTATTTTTAATTTTGAAAGTGAATTAAGAATTTTGACTGTTTTGAGACATCTGTAATAGGGGCAGGTGAATAACTTTCCATGGCAGTACATAGGGTAAACTTGTTTAAAATAATTAAAATAATATTTCTATCAATGTCTAATATTTTTGTGGAAAAAAATCATCTATATAAGTGAAATATAAACTCAATAAAAACATAATTAGTTAAATAACATTAGTGCATATAAAATAAAAATGCAGTTATAATGCAATATAACTAATATTGCATAACAAACATTTTACAACAAAAAAACTATTCTTAAATTATGAGAGCAGGTTTTAATTGATGAATAAAATATAAACACCATCAACCTTATATGCTTTCCTTTTAACCTCTGTGGAAATGTTCTTTTTCTCTGAGTTTAAAGAAGCTATTTTATGTAAACACACACATACACACACACCACATTCTAATGCACCCAAGAAAAACTATATAGCTATTAAATTAGTCTTTTATGAAAGTGCTATTGTGCTATAGTTTAGGCCTTTAAAATATAATACATTAGCTATATGTATTGATTTAACAGTTTTCTGCAAAGACAAAAGAGCAGACTGTGTATTAGAAAAGTAAAGAATATAATTTAATAAACACTTTTTGAACACCAACTATATTTGAAGTACTGTGATAACTTTTCTTGGAGGGCATAAACATGAGTTATCCTCTGTGCAAGAAGCCCATAATTTAATAGATAGAAAAATGCAATGCACAAATATTAGTATTTCTTCCAAACTGCAAAATATATAAATGGCTCAAACAAAGCAAAAAAAGGTGAATATGGGGAAAGAAGCTTAAAATATTTCTCATGTAGTGTGATAGTCTAGTGTTATGCTTAGAAAAGAAGCATACATATACATAAGTTCCTTATTTGTGACAGCTCTGAGTCTATTCCATAATTTTATTAAATATTTTTTCTCAAATAGTATATAGATTACTGGCCTTGTTTATTGGCTTGTGGAAAGATATAAATAGCATTGCTTTAAGTCCATTTACCAACTTCCTTTAGAAGATGTTTTTAAAATAGTAATATGACTGGAGTCAATCTACTGCTAAAGGTTTTATTTTCCATCATGTTTAGAGTTTACGAAATTTCATCATTGACCATGTATTTCCTTTACTTTAATTGTTCCTTCTCTCCCTTCTATTTAGCACCTCTCATTTATCATTCAGAATTTAGTTTGAAAGTTACCTTGCCTGTGAAGCATTCCTTGTTATTCTTCCTCTGAGAACTTGTTCTTGCCTTTGTATAGTGTCCATGTTTCTAGGGTTGAAATGTCTCACTGAATAATAATGTGATATCTACTAGAAGGAGCAAGGTGTGGGTATTTTTAACTTCTTATTTGCTTTTACACCAGTGCCTGACACATAACTGGCACACAATAAATGCTTGTGGAATAAACGTAATGGTTATTATTAGTAATCAACATGCTAGTAACAAAAAGGGAAGGACAGCAAGATTAAAGATCTGTTCCCCCTGCTGGGAGGTTGCTAAAAAAAAAAAGTTACTGTAAATTTATTATTAATCTGCATAGGCCAGGACTGAGGTACAGCTTATATGTATTCTCCTCAAGGTGACTTTTCACATTTGGGGTCCATGTCTTGTTTCAAAAATTAATTGCATACACGGCTGTTTAAGACTATTGCTTCTAAAATTAACTATGTGAATGGAGTAAAAGGAATTAAATGGCACCTTCTTTAAGCACCTTAAATGTAGACTAAGACTAATAGTAAATCATTTTTAGAGAGACTACTGGTAAAATACTCCTTCATAATTAGAAATTCAAATAAAATATCTATATATCTATTCATAAATGGAAATAATTTGCATTTATTTTAGTTCTTTTTAAATAAAGCATATTAAAATTCCATTTGCCATACTTTCCCTTATCCAGATACATCTTTAATGATTCATAAGTCTATTTCTTAAATTATCATTTTAAAAATTGCCACTTGGATTAATTATTTCACTTGGAATAATTGACTTTTCCAACATTCATCTATAATGGTGAGCACAAGAGTGAAGCTCATTTCAATGGCATTGCCCTTTCAAGTGTACTTGGTAAAATAAAACAGCAGCAGTGTTACAGTGGTTTAAGAAATCCCAAGCTCCAAGATAATGTTAAAATCTTCTAAAATATTATAAATAAGCAATTATGCAATAATTCTAGCTACAAGAAAGCAAAAGAATAACGTGAGAAACGTTATTTTCATTTCACTTGCTCACCTAAGAATTGATTGTGTTTGTAATCTGTATAATTCAAAGAAATTATGTAATTATCTACCTTCTAATATATGGCAGTAATCACTAAATTGCTCTATTTTAGTAATACTTGTAACAACTAGAAAGTCATAGATCTTTACTGACTGCTCTGACTCAAATTTTCTGAAATAATAAATACATAGATTATTTTGCAAGAGGTTGCAGGAAAGGCCCTGTGGTCCAGTGATGTTCTGAAGGATACAGGGTACCTTTCCATCCTTTTCCTCTCGCACCTTTGTGCACTCACTTTGTTTCAAGGTGATCATATCTTCCAGCATCGTCACCTCCATCACCTACTTATGTGTAAGGAAATGTCTTCTAGGTCTCTGTACCACAGCTGACTTCACATCTGCTTGGCCAAAATCTGTCGCTAAACCAATCATTGGTCATGCAAATGCAACTACATCACCACTTAGATGAATCAGGAATTACCCCTGACGTGGCAGCAGCAGGGTCATTCACTTTGCTTCTGAATACTGAGTAAGAACAAATGATAGCTGAACAAAATTGAATTTCTCTTAGCCAGATTGAAAAGAAGAGTAGATATTGAATGGCAAAGCAACAGTGTTTGTTAATGGATTTTTTGTGTTAGTAGAAACCATACAGTATCACATTATAAGAACAACTTAAGAAATATACTTCAAAACAAAACCAGAAAAAAAGAAGCCTTCCCTATTCTCTGGAGATATCCCCCAAAACTGTGAAATCAAATGGTATAATTCCTCAAGGATATTTCCTTAAGCCATGAAATCGAATAACTTAAAGTCATGACATGGCCTTTCTGGAAATGTTAGTCAACTGATGAAGTTCAAAAGCCAGAAAGGATGAAATTGAAATAAAACACTGATGATTTCTTGATTTTAATATACCTATTTCTTGCTATTAACAGAAAGCACATAAAATTTAGAAACAGATAAACAATGTTACCATGTATATTAACAAAAACTATTTTTCTTTATGGCTACTTGAGTTATACATGACTCTGCAGCATGTTAGGATTTTACTTCCTAACGTACACCGCATGTGTAATGGATCATCCAAGCTTTTGGCTTGACCATCTAAGATTTGAAATTGAATACATAATAAATGTCTCAAGAATTCGTCTTCACTTCTTGTATGCCCTAGCTTTCAGTGATTGTAGCAGTAAGTACTGCTTTTTATGAATTATTTCAATGATTATTTCTGTACAATTTCTTGTCAGAAGCTAATTTCAGTAAGATCTTTCCACACAGTAGCATAATGCTATCCTTTTCTACAATATAAACAACTGAGATTGCTGCTATATTGAAATTTAATAACACGCTTCACTGAATATAATGTGTTCACTTGTTTTCCATTTTATTTAATTTTCAAAAGGTACAGATCACCTAAAATTTAATATAATTATATTGGCATATCTAAAATATAAAATATTAATATCACAGTAAGAGAGTGGATAAGTATTTATTTTAAAACTTGCATAGTCTATAATAACATTGAAGGATATTTTGTTTTTAGTGTATTTATTGTGCATGTGGTAACAATGTCTGGATAAAATTCTGTTATATAAATTTTACTGTCATTGCATGTTTATTTTTTCATTTATACATGCAAACTTAATTTGAATAAAGCTTTAGAGCAGATCTATGAATATTACATGTGTATATTAGAAGAAAAAATGTAGTTGCTGTATACATTATTGAAGACTATCTTAGTAAGAGGTTGCACATTGAATAATTTTTTCTCTTCAAATTCTACTCATTTTCATGTTAATGTCTTTGAAAATGTCACTTGAGTACTTTTGCTGTTACAAACTTTTCAACAACTATCTATAAATAATGCATCAGTGACGATATTGTTCTAATAACTTATTTAGGCCATAATTAATTCACAGCTCTAGGCATATTTAAATAAGGGTCTTTTTTTAAGTTTGTAGCTTTCAGTGCTGTTTGTTTAGGCAATCTGAAAAAAACAAAATTCAAAACCAAAATAGTACACTTCCTGTGCTTATGGTTTGGAAGTTGTAATCTACAATAAATATGTGCTGCTGAATAAATTACCTGAAATATCTGAATCCATGTAGGATGTTTTTCACCACTCTCCCTTTAATTTGCTCTGGAGTTTAAATTGCCATCTATGGATTCTCTTTTCCTATTCCCTTATTCCCACTTTTCATGCAGAGGAGTTAATGGGGTTGTAATCTTGTAATTAAAGCAGATAATTTTAATTTCTCTGATGACTCTTTATCATGATAATCTTGTTAAGATTATGGTGTTTCATTTGTTACTATATGTGAACATTAGGCTTTGTGGAGGCAGCCTGTGCTATTGAGTCACTAAATAATTAAAAAAGAGAACACTCTAGCCAGCAGTCTTGCCACTAATGTATGACCAAAGTTAGTTCTAACTCTCTGTAAATCTATTAAATGAACCAGACTGAATGTATCACACATTTAATACAAGTCATCAAATAAAAGATAAAGCTTCATTAAGCAAGTATTTAATTTCATATTTAATAAAAAAAAATTGACCTTTCTAAATTGTACATCTGTATATCGCTCTTTACGGCAACAAACATAAAAGACAACACAGTAACTTACTAATAATAGTGGAAAGTTCAGAAGACTTCTCAAATCCTAAGCAATAGGCCACATACGTAATAAACTATATCAAGTAGTTAAGTTTGAATTTATGCTATTGCTTACCATAGCATGCTTGTGAAAGAATCATCTTCTTTGACTTCACTGGAGTCTCCAGTGGTCTTTAAATATGGCTGGACTTTCAGAGTTAACAAAGTTAATAATGCAATATGAGGTAGCAGTTTGGCTTTTTTGAACTATATGCAGTGGTTGCATTTACAAACTCTAAAGTATATCTTGTCATTTTAACATCTTCTATTCGTACAAAGGCTTTTTAAAAGTAAACATCTGGGTGATTTTTATAAAGCCTACCTTATGGTTATAAAGAAGCAATCATAGAAAACCCAAGAATTCTGACTCAGTAACTATCTCTTTCCTGTGTGAGAACATTTGAATGGATCTACATTTCACTTTTCCTGTTGTTAATTTCTTGAATAGGTAGATTGATGAGTTTTTTAGAATAAGATAAAATAGCATGTGACTCTTTGGTGTAAAATGAAAATTATTACATGTTTATTAAAACCCTAATAACATTTCAACCAAATATTTATTTCCAGAATGTATTGGCATTTGGTTAAATCTGATGTTTTATTTTAACAACATTGTAGAAAAATAATACTAAAAAGTTATAAATGCATATTAAACCTGTGTGTAGCCAGCACAAATACATTATTAACCCACCTCACATAATATCAATTTTACATTTCATGCTAATGATAATAAATAAAATGTCAACAAATACATTTATCGCAGTGATAATGCAGCCATATTTGCTAGGTGCATATCCAAAAGTTTGATTATGTCATAAACATCATCCTCATAAACAAAGTGTTCCAACAGAGAAAGATTTATTAAGTATGAATTATGTACAACATTTTGAAGGATATAAAGAAATACAAAATATGTTCAGGCATTCAAAAAGAAGGTGTTTAAACTCACAAGAGACATTGAATAACTGTTGTACTTAACATACGTGGATTGCACAGTGCAATCAAGAATTTTTTCCTGATAGAATATGCTGAATGGTCACATTCATTGGCTAAGGAGATGATTTAAAAGAACATCATATTTATATTATTTATTTATAAACTCACATCTGTGACGTTGAAATAAACCAATACAAATTTCTAAGCATGCTTTCATTTTCAATAGTGTTTTATGTTTTCTAATTATTCTGTATAAGAAATTAGGGATATAAGGAGATATACCTCAAAGCTCTTGGCCTAAAGGAGCTAATAATCTGGTAAATATCTCAGCATTCATGCGTTAAAAGATCTATGATTGCATTAGTTTATATATCTAGGTATCATATAGCTTTAGGAACTCAAAAAACCTGATCACTATAAATCATTATTATTCTAATTGATAAGACTCTTCCCGCAAAGTGTGAAGACTTTGGACAAAGGGCAAGAATATACTTTGATAGATTTTTCTTTAGATATTTGGAGAATAACAAAGTGATTCTTTATAAACACCTCATTATGTCTCTCCAGGTCACCTCAAACACCCTGAAAGAATTTTCAGTGCTATAAGGGGAAGTTGAAGAGGTCCCTTTCATCAGAGTAAGGAAACTGACTGCAATCCAGGTGACCTAGAGAGGGCAGGATGGCTGACTGAGCATTTTGGCAAGGGTGTTAGATGAATGCTTCCACATTCTGATCTATTGCACTCCCGGATCCTATCAGAGCAAAGGATTTGCATAAATTTTTATGGCAAAGATGGGATTCAGGAAGGACAGACAGAGAGAAAGACAACAGGCTTTTATTTTGCTTTCTGTCCAATAGAAATATGGAAAGTTTCAAAAAGAAGCTGGACTTGGTCACCTGGGGACTGATGATGCAGTTACAAGGAGTGTGCAGGAATAGAAATGTCTCCCGTGGGGATCTTGATGGTCAGGAGAACTGCAGGAGAGAAAAGCCATCAGGGAAGCTCCATAAATCTATGGAAAGGCCTCACCAGAGAAAAAGAAGTAGCTTGATTATCTTCAAGGCACACAAAACCAAAAGCCAGTTCATGTCTTTCCTCACAAACCATTACCAGAGCTCTAAAGCTTCAGTTCCCTATCTCAGGGAGGAAAGAGAGAGAACATTCCTTTCTGTCCAGTTTCCATCTGCTGGCTTACTGCTTGAAGGTAGATAAAGATGGGAGAGGAGAGAATATTTCTTGTGAAATAAAAGTTGGTGTTTTGCCTAACCCTTTGTATAATGCATTCAATGGAGTAAAAAAAAAAAAAAAAACATCATTAATAAGGTCATAGTTATGTCCATTACTGAAGAGTTAATAGTCATGGAACCTGACAATATCTTCATCCAGAGATAAGGGGCAGGCTTCCCCTGAATAAATGTTAAATGGGCATCAGGAGACAAAACCAAAGTTGGGTTCTAATTTTATTATCTGCCATGTTTGTTATACATTATATAACTTTCAACTGGTGAGTGAGTTTTTGAATTAAACTGTAGAGTTTGGATGTGATTTTAGAAGCAATCAGAGGTTGTTACTAATCTAAGCAAGCAGGTGATCTAAGCTTCATGAAGTATACAGTAAAAATACATAGTTAGAAGATATGATTTGGGTATAGAAACCAATGCATACATTTGTCAATGGACAAAGAAATTGCAAAGAACTGTTAAATAATGTGAAATTATTTTTAATTATTGATGAGTACCTAAGAAATAGATCAAAGATGAGAGAAATAATCCCAGAAATAAAGCATCATGAATGTAGTGGAACTTTATTAATATTCATATCGGGAAGAATATTATAACTGAAGGAGTGAAATTGGCATGTGGTCTAACTAGATATTGGAAATCTATTATTTTTAAGTCCACAAATATTAAACAAAAACTCATGTCAAGAGCTATGTTGCATAACAGAGAAGCACAGATTAAAAAGTCTCTTTCTGGTCAGGGAAAAGAAACTAGTTTTTTTTTTTTTTTTTAAGTTTTAGAAAATAGTGTCACATATTCTGTAACCAAAATGTATTAAGTGTAAAGAAATTTGAAGGAGAGAATACCTAGTCTCATCACAAAGAAATTACAAAGTATCAAGTGTGTGTAATCTTGGAGAATCAAGAAAAGAAAGAGAATTTTGAGAAGAATAAATATTATGTAAAAATGTAAATAACATAAAAGAAAATGTACAGCAAGGGACTAAAAGTTATTCAATAACTATAGCATGAAGCTATGTGTGAAAGTATATAGAGCATATCTGACTAGAAGTATTCACAAGGAGTGAATAAGTGGGCAAAAGTGAGATAATGAAAAATCAGGAGTCACACCTTCACATTGGGAATGTGCACTGAAGGCAGTAGGGGTCTGAGTCCCTGACTGTAGCTCCCCTCAGAGACTGTCATGCCCTGGCTGTACCCAAGTTAGCTGTGGGGAGGCCAGCTTTCCCCAGTGGGACTATCAGGAAAAGCCTTTGTCATTGCCTGTGGTCAGGACTGAGAACCACACATAGGTTTTTGGCCAGAAGCTGGACTCCTCAAGCACCATTTGGATTATTGACTAAAAATAGGAATTATAGGAATAATTCCCTATTTTACTATTCCTCCTAATAGAGCATGTGACATTATCTTTAAAATTAGGTTTAGCATTTGTTCCTTTGTATATTACATTTTACGAATATTTGCATTATAAGTGCCAAAGGTAGTTTGAAAAGTAGCAAATATTCAAAAATAGTTTGGTCATGTAAACTATGAAACCATACTTAATATGCTGATGGAGTTTGGATGTCTCCTCCAAAACTCATGTGGAAATTTGATCTCCAAAGTGGCAGTGTTGGAAATTGAGTCATGGGGGTGGATCCCTCATGAATAGATTAATGCTCTCCCTGGGGGTGGGGATCCTGAGTGAGTTCTCATTCTATAAGTTCCCACAAGAGCTGGCTGTTTATAGGACCCTAGCACCTCCTCTCTCACTCTCTCGCTGCCTCTCACCATGTGATCTGCATGTACTGGCTGGCTGCCTGCCACTTTCCACCATGAGTAGAAGCAGCCTGAGGCCTGTGCCAGATACAGCTATCCCAGAATCATAAGCCAAATAAACCTCTGTTCTTTATAAATTACACAGCCTCAGGTAATTCTGTTATGGCAACATAAAACAGACTAATACATATGCAAAAGCTTAANGGATCCTGAGTGAGTTCTCATTCTATAAGTTCCCACAAGAGCTGGCTGTTTATAGGACCCTAGCACCTCCTCTCTCACTCTCTCCCTGCCTCTCACCATGTGATCTGCATGTACCGGCTGGCTGCCTGCCACTTTCCACTATGAGTAGAAGCAGCCTGAGGCCCATGCCAGATACAGCTATCCCAGAATCATAAGCCAAATAAACCTCTGTTCTTTATAAATTACCCAGCCTCAGGTAATTCTGTTATGGCAACATAAAACAGACTAATACATATGCAAAAGCTTAAATTTAGTATATCATCAAAATAACAAGCTCAAAAGTTAAAATTATTTATAACATTTTGTTTTAAGTGTGTTCTAGTATACTTTAAGAGAATATTATACTTCAACATAAAGTAATTTATTTTTACTCACATGCTACTGAAGCTTTGTGCATGAAAAACTGCATTCAGTGAAAGGTTTTTATTGAGTATTTGATTGTTTTATCCTGAAATAAGGAGGTACTGATAATATTAACAGTGTAAATTATGAGCATATATATTAATCAGTAAATCAGCCAAAAGTCACAAGCCAGCAAAAAGTCAAAAGTTTCATACCACATTATTTATACAAGTATATTTAAGAGTACAGTGGAAATAGCTCAAAGATCTCCAAGCACTTTGGGGTTTATTGATTTTGAGTAATGCATTGAAAAAAATGAGAATATCTACTTTCAAATTAATTCTGNTGTGAAGGACAATCAGTATCAAAATCTAAGTGTACATGTTTTTAGTTGACTCGGGAACTTTATATCAAGGAATACTACAAAATTTAAAAAATTGACAGTTTTTCAAAAAAAATTACGTAAAATGATGTTCCTCAATATGTTAAGAATGAGAAAATAGAGTAAAATACATCTGTCTATTAATAGGAAAATGTTTAAATACATTACATAGAGGCCCCATGGGGAAGGGAAGTACACATAGCCCAGCAGCCCCGAAGTTGAGCCAAGACCAGGCTCTTGTGGCACCACAGCACAGTCTAAGGCCCCGAGGGAAGCACCCATATCCCAGCAGCCACCAAGGTGAGCCAAGACCGATGTGGCACCACGGTCCAGTTTAAAGCCTTGAGGGGGAAGGGAAGTGCATACAGCCCAGCAGGCATCAAGGTGAGCTGAGATCTGCACAGCACCAGGGGCTCAGTCTACTGCCACGGAAAGCTGAACAGGAGTCAAGTTGGTGTAATATAGATATCGCCACAAATTCTGTCACCACAAGGATAGTTCACCACCACATTAGCAGCCAGGGCCACTCTACAGGCAACCACTCTACAGGCAACCTGTAGTCACTTGACTACATTGACATAAGAAGAGTCACCAGTAGTGCCTGCAAATAGAGGAGGAAGTCTTTATCCTCATAACCAAACCAAAAGTAATAGAAGAAGCAAGTCCTCTACCAGACGGCCAAACATCAGTGAAAAAATACTAGAACTACAAACAAACAAGAGATGACACCACCAAAGGAATATAGTAAAGCTCAAATTCCAGACCCCATAGAACAGGGAATCCTTGAAATGTCTGAAAAAGAATTCTGAACAATGATCTTAAGAAAGGCTGAAGAAATAAAAGAAGACTCAATTAGAGAACAGAAGGAAACAAGTAAAAACACCCAGAATATGAAGGAGGAAATCTACAGAGATTAATACCTTAAAAAACAGTATTGCAGAACTTCTAGATTGAAAGATTCACTCAATGAAATAAAAAACACAACAGAGAGCATAAGCAGTAGGCTAGAGCAAGCAGAAGAAAGAATTTCAGATCTCAAAGATGGTCTTTTTGAAACAACCCAGGCAGACGAACAAAAGGAAAAAAGAATTAAAAGTAATGAGGAAATCATTCCAAGTATCTTCTTCAGACCACAATGGACTAAAACTGGAAATCAATAACAAGCAAAACCCTGGAAACTAT
>NW_007728220.1:315202-317356 GCF_000696425.1 Galeopterus variegatus
CTTGAAAACCAACAAGCCAATCCTAAAGGTAGCAGCCAGAAAGAAATAATTAAGATCAGAACAGAACTAAATGAAATAGAGACCCCCAAAATGATAGAAAAGATCAATGAAACAAAAAGTTGTTTTTTGAGAAGATAAATAAAATAGACAAACCATTAGATAGGTTAACACACACACACACACACACACACACACACACACACACACACAGGAAAAGACAAGACCCCAAAAATGAAAATCAGAAATGAAAAAGGAAACATTACAACTGATATCACAGAAATATGAAGAATCATTAGAGACTATTATAAACAAATGTATGACAACAAATACGAAAACCTGGAAGATATGGATAAGTTTCTGGACACATACAAAATACCAAGACTGAAGCAAGAAGAGGGAGAAAACCTGAATAGACCAATAAAAAGCAATGAGATTGAAGCAGTATCAGCAATCTTCCAACAAAGAAAAGCACAGGTTCAGATGGCTTTACAGCAGAATTCTTCCAAACATTTAAAGAGGAATTATGACCAATTCTCCTCAAACTATTCCAAAATATTGAAAGAGAAGCCATTCTCCCAAACTCATTCTATGAAGCCAACATAACTCTGGTACCAACACCAGATAAAAACACAACAAAAAAAGAAAATTACAGGCCAATAACCTTGATGAACATAGATACAAAAATCCTCCACAAAATAGTAGCAATCCAAATACAGCAACACATTAAAAAATAATAAACCATGATCAAGTGGGATTCATCCCATGGATGCAAAGATGGTTCAATATACGAAAGTCTATTAACATGATACATCAAATCAATAAACTCAAGGACAAAAACTATAATATTATCTCAATAGATACTGAAAAGGCATTTGACAAAATTTGACATCCCTTCATGATAAAAGCCATCTATAACAAGCCTGCCACCAGTATCATTCTGAATGGGGAAAAACTGAAGGCTTTTTTCTTAAGAACAGGAACCAGACAAGGATGCTCACTCCCACCACTTCTATTTCACATAGTACTGGAGGTACCAGCCAGAGCAATCAGGCAAGGGAAAGAAATAAAGGGCATCCTGATTGAAAAAGATGAAGTCAAACTGTCCCTATTGCCAATGATGTGATACTATATATAGTAAAACCTAAAGACTCTATCAAAAACCTCTGGGAGCTGGTTAATAATTTCAGTAATGGTGCAGGATACAAAAAAAAAAAAAAAATGCCCCAAATCAGTTGAATTTATATTCTCTAATAATGAGCTATCAGAAAGAGAAATCAAGAAAGTAAGCCCATTTAAAAGAGTCACACACACAAAGATAAAATACCTAGGAATCAATTTAACCAAGGAGGTGAAAAGATATCTACAATGAGAACTACAAACCACTATTGAAAGAAATTAAAGAAGACACAAAATGATGGAAAGACATTCCATGCTCTTGGATTGAAAGAATTAACATTGTGAAAATGTCTATACTACCCAAAGTGATCTACAGATTCAATGCCATCTCCATTAAAATACCAATGACATTCTTCACAGAAATGTAAAAACAATCTCAACATTCAAATGGAACAAAAAAGACCCCAAATAGTCAACGCAAACCTGAGAAAAATCGTAAAGCCAGAAGTGTAACACTACCCTACTTTAAATTACACTTCAAAGCTATTTTAACCCAAACAGCATGGTACTGGCATAAAAATAGACACTCAGACCAGTGGAGGAGAATAGAGAAAACAGAAATCACATCTCAGGCTTACTGCCATCTGACATTTGACAAAAGGAACAAAAACATGCATTGGGGAAAAGAGAGCCTCTTCAATAAGTAGTGCTGGTAAAAGTGGATACCCATATGCAGAAGAATTAAACTAAATGTGCACCTCTCACCATATACTAAAATCAACTCAAAATGGATTAAAAACTTAAGTATAAGACCTGAAACTGTAAAGTTACTAAGGGAAAATACAGGTGAAAAACTTCAGGAACTAGGACTGGGCACAGACTTTATGAACATGAGACCAAAAGCACAAGCAACAAAAGAAAAAATAAACAAATGGGACTATAACAAACTAAAAAGCTTCTGCACAGCAAAGGAAACAGTCAACAGAGTGAAATGATGACCCACAGAGTGGGAGAAAAATTTGGCTAACTATGCATCCA
>NW_007728220.1:318874-320247 GCF_000696425.1 Galeopterus variegatus
GGATGAGCTTGGAGAAACTTATGTTGAGTGAAATAAGCAAAGCACAGAGGGATAGATACTGTATGTACTCTCTCATAAGTGGGAGCTAAGAGGTAAAGAAGAAAGGAAAGTAAGGCCACAATGGTGTATTGGACTTGAAGAGGGAGAGAACATATGTAGGGACACAAAGTGGAGTGGGGATGGGGGATGAGGAGGGAGGTTGGGCAAAATTGAGGGCATAATTGGGTGGGGGACAAATGACATAATCACAGTTTGTTATAATGGACATGCTGCCAGTATGGATCTGGCCATCACATCTTAGGCATTAGAGGTGACAATTTGCTTTGTACTCCATGAATATTCATTACTAATAAAAACAAAACAAACAAACAAATAAATAAATAAATAAATACAATATATATATCCATCCAAGGTAATACTTTGCAGCTATTGAAAATGATAATGTGTATTCACAATCTTTGATCTAAACTATATGCATAATACACAGTTAAATTAAATAAAATTCCGCAAAACATTATTTATAATAGAATCCCATTGAAAATATACACATACATATTAACAGCTATTGTTATCTAATGAAAATCATTTTCCTATCACTACTTATGCATTCTGAAAGAGTAGCAGGATTTATTTCAAGAANATGGGACTATAACAAACTAAAAAGCTTCTGCACAGCAAAGGAAACAATCAACAGAGTGAAATGATGACCCACAGAGTGGGAGAAAAATTTGGCTAACTATGCATCCAACAAGGGATTATTATCCATAGTATGCAAAGAACTCAAGCAACTACACAGTAAAAAAACAAATAACACAGTTAAAGAATGGGCAAAGGAACTGAATAGATATTTTTGAAAGGAAGACATACAAATAGCTAATTGGTACGTGAAAAAATGCTCAACATCACTAATCATGAGGGAAATGCAAATCAAAACCACATTGAAATATCACCTCACACCAGTTAGACTGGCTATAATCAAAAAGAATGAGAATAGCAAATGCTGGGGAGGATGTGGAGAGAAGTGAACACTCCTACACTATGGGTGGGACCGTAAATTAGGAAAACCACTATGGAAAACAATATGAAGGTTTCTCAAACAACTGCAGATAGATCCTCTACATGATCCAGCAATCCCATTTCTGGGTATATACCCAAAGGAATGGAAATCATCATATCAAAGGGACACCTGCACTCCCATGTTTTTCGCAATTCTGTTCACAATAGCCAAGATATGGAACCAACCTAAATGTCCATCAATAGATGTTTGGATAAGGAAACTGTGGTACATATACACCATGGAATACTACTCTGTCATAAAAAAAGAATGAAATTCTCCCATTTGCAACAACATGGATGAGCTTGGAGAAACTTAT
>NW_007728220.1:321719-324478 GCF_000696425.1 Galeopterus variegatus
TGTATTCACAATCTTTGATCTAAACTATATGCATAATACACAGTTAAATTAAATAAAATTCTGCAAAACATTATTTATAATAGAATCCCATTGAAAATATACACATACATATTAACAGCTATTGTTATCTAATTAAAATCATTTTCCTATCACTACTTATGCATTCTGAAAGAGTAGCAGGATTTATTTCAAGAATTTATCTTTATTTGTAGAACCAAATTATGGCAGACGTATTCTAAGATGCCTCCCCATAGCCCATCCTTGCTTTTCACCTTAGGTATTCATACCTTGTGCAATACCTCCCTCATGAAATCTGTAATTTACCTATAACCCATAGTATGTGGAAAAGATGAATGTCACTACATCAGTACATCATATTATGTAAGATCTGGTCTCAGATCAGTCTTGCTCCAGACACTCTCTTTGCATGTTGGATGAAGTAAACACTCGTATAGGAAAAGCCCTCATGACAAAGAACTTCAGCTGCCTCTAGGAATTGTGGACTGCCTCTGATCTTACTGCAGGAGAACTACAGAAGCTGAGAGCAGTTTCTGGATGACAGCCAACAAGAAGCCTGAATCTTAGTCTTACAGTTGCGAGAATATGAATTGTGCCAAAAACCTGGATGAGTTTGGAAGTAGAGGCTTCCCCAGTCAAACCTTATGTGCAAATCCAGGCTTAGCTGACACCTTGATTACAGCTTTGTGAGACACTGAGCCAAGAAGTAGCTCAATTGTGTCCAGACTCCTGATCCCGCATCCCTCCCCCCAAAATTAAGATAATAGACATGTGATGTTTTAAGCTGCTACTTTTGTGTTAGTGTGTTATGAAGCAATAGAAAATTAAAAATATGTATTAAAACATGTTCTTAGAAGACAGAGTTTCAGATCTAGACAAGAAGAATAAAATGAGACAAAAAAATCTAAAATATTTTCAATAACAAAGTTAAAAAATTATTTAGATTTTTCATGTCTAAAAATGGTGTTTGGGATTATAAAAACTGAAAGAAGTGTAGACAATAGAAGCAAAATAAGTAGCCCCAGGGCCGGCCTGGTGGCGCACTGGAGAGTGCGCCACTTGGGAGCGCGGCGGCGCTCCCGCCNTCAGATCCCATGTGGAGACCGGTTCCCACTCACTGGTTGAGCGTGGTGCAGGCGCAACACCGAGGGTTGTGATCCCGTTGCCGGTCAGTAAAAAAAAGACAAAAAAAAGGAATAAAAATTAAAAAAAAATAAGTATCCCCAATACCTTGGCAAAAAGTTAGAATGAAATGGGTAGAGAGCTCAATTTTGAGAAACTGAATATTAAGTCATTTGTTTATAATCTGTGATAATTTCCCCCTGTTATTTGAAACCCCAGAAAAAATGTCTGGCAAAATTTTTTTGTTCATCTTCTAGAAAAGGAACAGAAAGAAGATCTGGGGCAATAGGCAGAAGACAGTGCCTACTTTTAATGTTTATTTCCAATTTTATGTTTTCTGTTACTGATAAGATTAATGTTAATAAAATTATAAAATGTTCTAATTTCACTTTGAATAATAAAATAAAGAATTGCAGATGCTTTATAAAATCTAATTATATTTCTATTTGCAAAAGTGTAAAATAATTTGTAGAAGATAATTTTCTTTTGACTTTTCTGGTAAATAAATGTTAATTCACCAAGGTAACAATGATGAAAAATTAAAAATATAATAGTAATACTTCTAATTTAAGCTCATGCATTTAACGAGCTTGGAAGTAATTCCTTTCAACCTCATACAAGAAAAAAGCTGAATGAACTGAAAATCAACAACTTTTCTTGGATCCATCAGAGAATTGAAGACAAAAGGTAAATCACCGTGCTAAAAGTGGACAGACTGGAGAATACAGAGATTCATGGCTGGGATCAGCATACTGGGATCAGAAGCTGCTGGAGACAGTAACTGGTAGAAAATGGTAATGATGAATTGCTAGAGGCTGAGTGTTGACAATCTTTAGAACCAAAATTCCTGGGGACCCATGTTATGGGCACCCCCACACTTCCATGGGTTTTACCTCAAGAAACTCCACCAGATTCTCATGATGAGGAAAAGAGAAGAATCCCCTTTGGCAGGGAGACAAGAAAACTAACTGTTTTTAAACATGCCCAGAGCCTAGGCAAGGAGCCAAGGGCTGTTGACAACTTTGCCAAGAAGCAGGCAAGACTGCATGCCTGGGGTCCTAGGCAAGGAACTGAAGGATAAAGCCCCACCACCCAGAGGCAGGCAAGAGAGCACACCTGAGGTCCTAGGCAGGAGCCAAGGGCAGTAGCCCCCACCCAAAATCATGTCAAAAGCATGTCAAAAACACCACTTCCACATGAGTGGCCCACCACAGCCACCACCACAGCCACAGCTGCTGCAAAAGTAGCTCAGCACCACAGCAGAAACCACAGCCACCATGTAGGAGGCCTGTCAGAGACTTGACTGCATTGACACAAGGAGAGTCACCAATGGAGACCAGAAAAAGTAGAGGATGTCTCTCTCCTCAAAGTCCATTCCAGAGTAATAGAAGAAGCAATTGCTCTACCAGATGACCAAATATCAATGAATAGATTCTAGAAATATGAAAACAAAACAAAATATGACAAGGTCAAAAGAACACAGTAATTCTTGAATACCAGAGCCTACAGAGCAGGAAACCCTTGAAATGACTGAAAAGGAATTCTGAGCATCAATTTGAAGGAAATTGACTTATATACAAGAGCACTCAGTTAGATAACATAATGAAACAAGAAAAAAA
>NW_007728220.1:326574-327583 GCF_000696425.1 Galeopterus variegatus
AAAAAAAAAAAGAAAAAGGAAAAATTTAAATAAACAAAAAAGTCTGTGGAAATATTTTGGTTATCTTTCAATTCTAGTTTTCCATAAACTTTTTGAAGTGCCCTTGTGTTTATATTCTGTTTTATTGATTTTTTTTAATGCAATTTATGCTGCTAAACTTGAACATTTAATTTCTGTTCTTGATTTTTCTTTATTAAGTGGACTTGTTGATTTGCTTAGAAATTAATTTGCCTTTCAAAAGTTTATTCATCTTCCTCTGTTGAAATTATTTTGACATTTGCATGCTTTTGGAAGACTTCAGAGAGCTGTTTCAAATAATTGTAGAGACCACAAAATGAAATACATAAATTTTAACGTTTTACATCTCCAGTTTTTGTGAAAATTTGAAGCCCTCCTTTCTAGAGTATTTCGTTATTAACTTGTTATTCAGTTTATGTACTTATTTGAACAAACAAATGTGCATACTTATTTTTAAAAATAAACATAAAAACAATTATTCATAAATAAACACATTAGAATCAATCAATCAATTAATCGATCAATCAATCAATCAAGCAATAAGCCCAGAGCATTTCCTCCAATGAAGTCCTGCTCTCAATGAATACTACTTTTCCAGAGCCTTATATTACCAGGGAGGAAGGCAATGAGACAACTCCAATTCCTTCTTGTCCTCCTTTCTCACTTAAGGGGAGAAAAAAATGATAAAACACTTCTGAATATCTAAATACAGGAACTCAGTCCTCATAAAAACAACAAGAACATAAATTTAACAACAACAAAAACAAGTAGAATAATAAATGTTATGGAAAGTTTCCTCTCTCTGAAAACCTTCCTACAATATCAAAAATAATCCAGTAAAATAACAATGGATTACAACTGAGATACTATAGCAAAAAAACCAAAACAAACGAGAAAAAACTTTGACAAGAAATCCAAAGACAACAGGAGAAAACAAAATAAGGATATTAAAGGAAATTGAACCTTCTGATGCCTGCAGCTATAGCAAACA
>NW_007728220.1:328891-331086 GCF_000696425.1 Galeopterus variegatus
CTCATTTACAGAGAAAGAAAGATAAGAATTAGAGTAATGTGCCATGGCTGGCAGAGTGGGGCAGCAAGCATAGAACTAGCACATTTGGAACTTCAACTTCCTCAGCTTAATAACCACAACTCCCTGAAAGTCCTCCTTAAAGCCATCATGACTTGTCAAATGTGTGGAGCTTCCTGGAGCAGGATCTCTGAGCTTTGGAAGGTAATCTAATAGCTGATCCAGATGGTGGAATAAATGGTACCCAGCATCACTGTCTCCCACAAATAATCAATTTACAGCTATTAAACAGCAATGACTGCCAAGCTGGGGCTGCTAGAGCTTAGGAGAATTAGAGGAGAGACCTACAAAGTTCATTAAGGTAGGAGAAGCCATGATGAGAGAAAGAAAAGACTGCTCCAACCTTTTTGAGCCCCAATCACTTCAAGGCTGGCCCTGGTGAGCACATGGAGCAAGAGCTGGCAAAAGCCGCTACTGTGCCCTTTATATGAAGTTGCTTGGAGGTTGCAGGGGATAAGAGGGCCTTGGTGGCCCCCAGGCCAGCAAAACCACTAAAAGCGTTCCTGTGGACCCACGGATGAGGAAAGGGCCACAGACAATTAAAAAAGCAGCCATTGAGAGGCCAGTGATTAATCACAAGGGACCAGTGCATGGCCTGGAAGTGTTTGGAGAGTGGGAGGTGGGAGATACCAGCCCACTAAGGAAACACTGGGGTACAGAATAGACAGCTGATCTGACCTCCAGTCAGCACAGGACCACTCAGTGAACCCGGCCAGGAATATACAATTGTAGGGGGTTCAGTTTGCTGAAAAAAATCAGGCTCAGACCAGAGTTTCCACATAACCCAGGTGTATCAGACCTCACAAGATTTAGAAGTGCTTACGACGCCAACAATTAAATCCCGAGCTTCACAAAAAGCCTTCCCCAGAGAATCAGCAGCAAAGCAGAAATTTAGCTCAACCACAGTGCTCAAGTGCTGGTTCCCACAGGAAATTTCTGCATTTTAGAAGTAAATATAACGACAACAAATTAGTTCCAGTGCAGAGTTTAAGTCGTGGAAATAACAAATAATTCAACACAGAACTGAAAGAATAAAACAATAAACGTACAGATGAAAGTTCTAACATTAACCAGTAAAGATCTAACACCACCAGAGAACACCTATAAAAAACCTAGAAGGACTAGAAGCCCCCTTGACTCCAAAGCCAAGGTGGGGGGAGGGCCAAGGGCCTTAGCCATGCCCCCCAACATCCACATCAAGCCCAATGATGACCACTGTACCATCAGCAGAAGCAACTAAGGCTCCTCAGCCTGGGGGTCCAAGGGCCTCAGATATGCCCCCCTGACATCTGTATCCAGCCCAGCAACAAATACTGAGCTGCTGCTGGAAGCACCCCAGACTCCCTGTTTGTGGTGGACGAGGGCCTCAACCATGCCCCCGCCAAATCCACATCCATTCCAACCACAACCGAGCTGCTATTGGAAGCCCCCTGGGCTCCCTGATGGAATGACGGGGATGCCACGGGCCTTGACCGTGCCCCCTTCCTCCTCCTCCAACCCTATCACCCTCCCCTTTTCTTTCTCCCCTTCCTTCCCAACTGCTTCCCAATAACATCTTAAATTATAATAATGTAATTAATTAATTAAAATAAATAAAAGCTGTGAGATCTTGGATAAGTCATTAAAAAAATTATATAAGACGTGTCATTAGAAACCATGCAAGCAAGAAGAAAGTGGAATAGAATATTTAAAATGTTGGAAAAAAAAAAGCCAACTCAGATCCAGATTTTCATCAAAAGTTGATAGACCCAGTAGGCAGAATACCAGTAAGTGTACAGTTGAACTCAATAGTCCCATCCATCAACTAAATCTAATTGATATTTACAGAATACTTTATTTGACATTAGTAGAATACACATTCTTCTCAAGCTCACCTAAGACATTCACTTTGATATAACAAAATTTGTGGTATAAAACACACCTTAATGAATTTAAAAGAACAGACAACATAAAAAGTGTTTCTTCTAAAAAAATTAAATTAAATATCAAAATAAAAATTATCTAGAAAATTCTCAAATATTTGGAGATTAATCAACCCACTTCTTCTTGTTAAATTTTTTTCTGTTCATTCTTTTTTCTTTTTTATTGTTTTCCCTTTCTTATTTTTAAGTGGCACATAATAGTTGTACATGTTTATG
>NW_007728220.1:332118-333178 GCF_000696425.1 Galeopterus variegatus
TCTCTTCTAGCTATTTGAAATTATCTAATAAATTGTTAATTATAGTCACCATACAGTGCTATAGAACACTAAAACTTATTTCTGATTTCTAGCTGTGTTGTTACTTCACTAACATCTTCCTATCTACCCTACTCCTCTGCCCATCCCAGCCTCTAGTAACTAGCATTCTACTCCCTACATCTATGAGATCAACTTTTTCTTAGCTTCCGTATATGAGTGAGAACATTTGGTATTTACTTTTCTGTGCCTGGATTATTTCCCTTAACATGGTATACTCCAGGCTCATCTATAATCAACCCACTTCTAAATAATGAATGTCATGAAGCTTTTCCCCTTTTTCTTCTCATAGCTTTACAGTTTGAAGTTTTAAGTTTAAGTCTTTAATCCATTTTGTTCATTGGTTTCTAGTTTTATACTATCACGGTCTAAAATTATACTTGATATGACTTCAATTGTCTTACATTTGTTAAGACATATGATTTACCCTGGAGACTGTTCTGTGAGGGCTTAGAGAAACATGTGTATTCATTTTTTTTTTTTTTCGTTAAATTTTTATTTTGTCAATATACAATGTATATGATTATTATGGCCCATCACCGACCCCTCCCTCCCTCCTCCCTCTCTCCCCTCCCCCCCCCCAAGAATGTCCTTTCCGTTTGCTTGTTGTAACAACTTCATAAAAGTAAAGTTGTTATATCTTCTTCCCCACCCCACCCCCGGTTTTTTGTGTGTGTGTGTGTATGTGGGTGAATTAATTTGATTGTTTTTTTAGCTCCCACCAATGAGTGAGAACATGTGGAATTTCTTTTTCTCTGCCTGACNCTTTTTTATTGTTTTCCCTTTCTTATTTTTAAGTGGCACATAATAGTTGTACATGTTTATGAGGTACTGTGTTATATGAATACAAGCATACAATGTAGAATGATTAAGTCAAGATGATTAGCATGTCTATCATCTTAAACATTTGTCATTTCTTTGTGTTGATGACATTCAGCTGCCTCTCTTCTAGCTATTTGAAATTATCTAATAAATTGTTAATTATAGTCACCATACAGTGCTA
>NW_007728220.1:338023-342587 GCF_000696425.1 Galeopterus variegatus
GCACGTCTCAGTGAGGAGTCACGCCAAACAGAGATAGCTGACCTGCCCTCCCTAAGCCGGTTTTCTCCACCCCCACCCGAGAAAATGGAGGCAGCTTTGATGTGGGCGCCTAGTCTGGTGTGGTGGGTGGGGGCCAGGCATGCGGGGAGCAGTCGGGCTTCGCCCCCAAGTGGGGCTGGGCTGGGGGTGACCCACAGAGGTCGCAGAGTTGGGCCGGTCTGGCGCGCTTTACTCTGCCTCTGCGCAGTCCTTTGCTGGCTTTCCTGGCCTTTGTTGTCTGGGCTGATCGTTCGTTCCTGCAGCCGGGCTTGGGCGCTCTCAGGAGTCCTCCTCTGTGTCGGCCCCAAAACCTCGAACCTGCTGCCGCTTGTTTGTCGATATAGGATCTGGGTCTAATATTTGAAGTTGCTAATTCACTGAGGAATTGCCAAGAACAAATTATACAGTACGTGAGCCGGAAACGGCCCATGTGCAAAACCAGCCCCTTCAAAAAGCTCCCGGTTCTACTGAAGAGACTGACGTGGACCGAAACATGTGTATTCTGCTGTGTTGGATGGAATATTCTGTATATATCTGTTAGCCCTATTTACTCTAAAGTGCAGTTCAAGTCCAATGTTTATTGATTTTCCGTCCGGATGATCTGTCCGTTGCCAAAATTTGTTTGTTAAAGTTTCCTCTTATTATTCTATTCCAATCAATCTCTCCCCTCATCCCTATTAATATCTGCTTTATATATTAGGTGCTCTAATATTGGGTGTACATAAATTTGCAATTGTAATATATTAAATGAATTGTCACCTTTATCATTATATAATAAACTTCTCCATCTTATTTTACAGTTTTTTGGCTTAAATTCTATTTTATCTGATATAACAATAGCTACCCCTGCTCTCTCTTGGTTTCCACTTGCTTGGAATATCTTTTTCCATCTTTTCACTGTCAGTCTGTGTGTGTCTTCAAAGGTGAAGCAACTCTCTTATAGGCAGCATATACTTGTCTTTTTATTTTATCAATTCAGCCACTGTATGTCTTTTGATTAGAGAATTTAATCCATTTACATTCAAGGTAATTATTAATAGGTCAAAACATAATACTGCCATTAAAAAATATATTTTCTGGTTGTTCTGTATGTAGATCCTTTTTTTTTTCTTTCTTTCTTGATGTCTTTTTTTGTGATTAGGTGATATTCTTTAGTGATAAACTTCATTCTTTACTCTTTATCTCTTTAATATCTACTATTACAGGTTTTTGCTTTGTACTTATCATGATGCTTACATTTTTATGTATTTTATCTTATGGTTACAACAGGTTATTTTAAGCTGATAACTCAACTTTGGGTACATTCAGCAATGCTACACTTAAACTCCACCCCTACACATATTATGTTTTAATGCCACTATTTATACTTTTTCGTATTTTGTCCCTTAACAAATTATTGTAGCTGTTATTCTTCTTAATATTTTATATTTTAACCTTCATACTAAAAACATGAGTGATTTAAATTACACCATTATAGTATTAGAGTATTCTGAATTTGATTGTGTACTTATTTACAGCAGTGAGTTTTATACATTCATATGTTTTCATGTTGCCAAATAGCATCCTTTTTATTCAGTTTTAAATAACTCTCTTTAAGACAGAGCTGGTAGTGATAAACTCCCTTAGCTTTTGGTTGTTTGGGAAAATCTTTACCTCTCCTTCATTTCTGAAGAACAGCTTTGCTACATATGGTATTCTTAGATGGCAGGGGTATTTTTTGTTTTTGTTTTTTTCTTATTCAGCTTTTTGAATATATCATCTTACTCACCCCCAGCCTCTAAAGTTTCTGCTGAGAAGTCTGTTGCTAGCTTTATTGGAACTCCCTGATACATAAGTTGATTCTTTTACCTATTGATGGTGATAACAATATGCCTTGGTGTAGTTTTGTTTGTATTGAATTTGATAGGAGAACTTTGACCTTTACTGTACCTGAGTAGTTACATATTTCCTCAAGTGTAGAACCATGGAGACCAGCCCAACACTGGGCTCTACTGGGATAGGCCCGAATCTTGACCCTGCTAGTTCATGGGGCTTCAGTGGCTGACTGGAGAGTGGGACAGAAATAACCATGCTGACACTGAGTAGGACTGCAGCCTGTGTCTGCAAATCTCAGCCTGGATCCTGAGGTCAGGAATGCTGGCCTGGTGTGAGGCAAGCAGAACCCTGAGGCTGTGTGGGCTAACCTCACTCTGGGCTGGTCTGGGAACAGAAGCAGGCCTGGAGCCTGGGGCCATGGAGGCCAGCCCGGTGCTGGGCATAGTCTAAAGTCCCAAGCTGCAGGGGCTGGCCAGCCCTGGTTTGGATCTGTAGTCTGAGTCTATAGGGGCTGGCCTGTTGCTGGGGTGAGCCCAGAGACTGGATTTGCCGAAGTTGGCCTGGCAGCTTGCAGCCTGGTGTTTCAGGATCTGGCCTAACTTAGAGGTGAGTCTGGAAACATTCTGCAGGTACAGGCCTGGAATCTGGAGCCATTGGAGCTTGCCTGGTGCTAGGATTTACTGGGGAAGGCCCAGTGTTGAGGTCCATGATAAAATCCAGTACTTACTTCTCTTTTCTTACCTCAAGCAAAGTATCTGTTTTCATGCTGTGCTGTCTGGTGTTGGGAAAGGGGTGGCACAGTTAATATGAAATTGTCCCTTCTACACTTTTCTATGTGTGTTAAACCTAGGTGCTGTAATTCCTCACCTTCCTGTGAAGGTATTTTTGTGCATGGATAATTGTTCAAATTAGTGTTTCTGCTGGCAGGGTAGAGTGGGGGATAGGGTACTGGAAGGTTTTGTTCAGCTATCTTGCTGATGTCCTCATCTACATTTTAAAGCAAACTAACACTGGAGGCTACAACACAGTTTCAAAGGTAAATTTTTTGGAAGTTTTGTGTAAATGTCTTAATGCACTTTGGTTTGGACTGAAGAGAAAATGTAGGTGAGGGGAAAAAGGCAGAAACTCTAGTTAATTCTTTTAATAGTCTTGCTTTTAAGGGAAGCTGAGAAATGGGCAGAATCAGGAATAGGATTTAAGTTAATCATAATTTTCTCTTTTTATTGGATTGTCTTTAAGATGGGGGATTCCTTGGGCATATTTGTGTCCTAAAGGAAATGTTCCAGTAAAGCATGCAAGATTATTGATCCCTCTTCATCAGTCCTCTTCATCAGTCTTCACTATCAGTCACTTAGCCACTTGTTGAGTCACTTATAAAACAGGATCTTATTATGTGAGACGATCTGAAATTTTTTGAGAATCCTAAGGGAAATGGAAAAAGGAGTAAATTACTGTTTTTCAGTGAGGAAAATATCTGAGAAAAGTATGAAAGTTGTATCTAATATGAGTTATAACTATTTATGTTATATGTAAATGTGCAAGAGAGAAAAACAAATATAACTTTATTAAAAGAAGCATCTAAACTAGGGGAAAGGCAAATGGAGCAGATCTATTTCCAAACCACATTTGATAACTTATTAATGCCTTTGAGAATAAAACTGCATGAAATATGTCCTAACTTGCATTTTATCTTTAGCATACTGTTAAGCACAAAATTTGCTTTATATCATCAACAAAAGCAGCATGTCCATGAAAGAAAGTTTAGTAGCACTCACTAAAACAGAATTTGCCTCAGTCAGAACCCCCTGTTTTTATTATAAACAAAGTGATAGAATTGGTTGAAAGTACATTGTTCTCCACACTCAGTGTTATATTTTTTAAGATACTCACAAAATATTCGTGTGCTATATTTAATGGACCAGGAACTCTTGCAGGCAAACAACTCCTACTCTAATGCATAAGTCACTGCTCTTAAACTTGCTAGAATAAAACAACTTTAAAATAAAATATATAGACCAGTACATATAATTACACTTTTAAATTTAAATAATTATGTGATTTTTGCCTCAGAAAAATGAATTAATATTTAATTTTAATTGGTATTTTTGCATTTCCTTTAAAAGCTATGATCAGCCTTAAAAAATATGGATGAAACAAGTATTCTACTACGATCTGTCAGATGTTCATACAAATAAATAGATAATTTGAAAATGTGTTTGGTATTTTACTCGACAAAGATTAATATAATTTAGTTACAATGTAAGGACGATTGAATGATAAGTATGAATACCAGCAAAACTTATTCTAAATTTTTAAAATTGTTTTTGCTCGAAAAATTACAAGGAAGTATTTGTTGAATGTCCATCTCTAATTGCCATTACAATGTAAGGACGATTGAATGATAAGTATGAATACCAGCAAAACTTATTCTAAATTTTTTAAATTGTTTTTGCTCAAAAAATTACAAGGAAGTATTTGTTGAATGTCCATCTCTAATTGCCGTGAGTTAGAAAAATTGTTACCTTGGTACTCAGGTGTATAGATGTCTTTGGTGCTGGGCATTACCTTAATATTTTATAATTGCTATTATCTAGACAGTATAAAACAGGGCAATTAAGACCTTAAAAGCCAACTATTTTGGTTAACATAAGGAAAAACTATAATACAAAGTATTCAGATCAATACATAATTTTTTTCCTCCCTGGGGGGG
>NW_007728220.1:343768-344839 GCF_000696425.1 Galeopterus variegatus
TCCTCCTTCAGGTTTTGTTTTTTTAACCGCGTATATATTATCTTATATTATACAACATGTTGTTTCTTATGCATTTGTTTTCTCTCTTGCCCCAAAGAATAGAAGCTCCATAAGGGCAATGTTGTTGCCAGTTTTGTTCATTGCTAGATCCAAATGTTCATCTCTATGTGTATGATTAAAGGGTCAACTACTGAATGATCCAGTAAAGAGACAAGTATACCTGTTCCATGGCTTAAACACTTAAAAGGGAAGTGGACTTATTGAGACCAAGATTATTCTGGATGTCTGCTGGATTGAAGCACCCAAGCCAAGGCTTTTCCTTGATTATTCTGCAGATACAGCATCTCCCTCAACTTTCCCACCTTTAATATTTTGGCCTGAATGATTCAGACTTTTACAAATGTACTTACTGCGGGAGGTGGCAGAGTTCCTCCACTCATGTGGAAGTGCTTGTGAGGAGGGGAGGGTAAATCCTTCTAAAACCAGGTCAATCTCTCCAGCTAGGTGGGGGCTTGCCCTCTGACAAGTACACATATTTTAACATCTCAGTTTGCAAGTAATCTTTCTCTGAGAAGTGTTCAGGCTTGAAAATAGAGGACAGGTTAGGAACTAAGATGAATTATTGAGGACAATTTTTCTCTATTACTGGGACAGTGATGTGAGAAGAGTTTCTGTGTCTTCTACACTGTAATTTCTTCAGGTAACTTCAATTCCATAATCCAATCTGATAACACATAGAGCCCGAGGAATACGATAGAGAGGCACCTAAGAGATATTCACACTTATAAAAGCAGCCCAGAGAGAGTCAGAGTCAGCCAAAGAAGACTGCCCACCAGGAAATTACAGCAAGTAAGAGTAGTAACCCACAGTGGAGTTAGGAAGCACAGCTAGGAGCAAGTTATAGAGTCCATATCTCAGTTGTGGACAGGAGCAAAATCTTTTTTCCCAGAATATATTACCAAAGGTGAATATTGAAAATAGTGAAAAACTGACAAGTGTTAAAAACAGACTACTTATTAATGGGACTTTATATCCTATATGTTGATATTTGAGTCAAAGCATGTACCAGAA
>NW_007728220.1:346165-347034 GCF_000696425.1 Galeopterus variegatus
AATAATTGAATTAAACCTCACATTCTTTTATCCCTTTTTGGTAAATTGACATGAAGTTTTGAAGGTTTTCATTCCAAAGAGCTTACAGTACCCAAATCTCCTCCTCTAAATAAGTCTCTTCTTCTCAGAATTCTCCTGACTACTGACAGAATTCTACACAATGCATTTCATTGTGTTTATCATGTATATAGTTAATAATCTGTCTTTCATGCATTATGCCATTTTAACATTTGGGATCTTTGTAGTCAAACCCATACAACTTCTATAGTCCTCAAGAAACAGATTTTAAAACATTGATTTAAGGCCTGAACTTTGGATTTTAGCTATACTTTTTTTTTTTTTTTTTTTTTTTTTTTACAGCAATTACTCAAGCTTCCCTGTCCTAGTATTAACCCACAGTTAATAAACTTAAGGGAGACATGGTGACTAATTAAAATGGCTGTTAAAGAGTGTGAGAATGATATAAAAATCCATAATTTTCTTTTATTTGTATTAACCAAACTATAACTTACAAGTATTTCCACTCTTTTTTTATGTGCATGAGAATCAACTTAACTATCAAAATATGTTATACATAAATTAAGTTTAACTTTAAGATTATAGGCTTTATTTAGGGTTATTTGAATGTTCTATTTTTAATCTCAGTGCTATTTTGTTAATAAAGGGTAGCAAATTTGTAATAGTACAATTAATTTTTAAAATGCACAATATACTTTGCTGTACTTACTATTCATGTCAAGTACTATTTATGTCTTTTCTTAAAAATCAGTCTTTTAAATCATTTAGATTATTTTGGAAAATTAAGACAAATTGTGATTTTTCCTATAATTGTTGTATATGTTTTTTTGGTCAGGTGCTTTCAACAAAAA
>NW_007728220.1:348529-350279 GCF_000696425.1 Galeopterus variegatus
GTAAGTTAAAAGAAAATTATAACTCAAAAATCTGAAAACTTAATTTGTAATTGAAGACTTTAAATAATAAACATTTTAATTAAAAACTCCTATTTTTGGAATACAACTCGTGCTTCATGCTATTCTGAGTGCTTTATATGTATTCATTCTATTAACTCTCACATTCTCACATTAATTTTCACTTAAGAAAAAGTTATTGTTACCTTCAATTATGAACTAGGAAACTGAAGTGCAGAGAGTTTTAAGTACATGTCCAAGTACACACAGTAGATCTAGGCTTTGAAATCAGTTTCATTCGATTTCTCAGCCTAAAGTCTTAAACATAACTCTCTATACATAAATATTTCTGTATATGATATTTATACAACCATAGTAAATGGTGTCATTGTATAGTTTTGTTTTCCCTCTCTAATCTCTACCACAGTTTTACATCTATACATTCTCTTTAACCTGCAATATTTTTCCTTAAAAAATTGTTTATTTATTTTTCATTGTACATATTTATATCCCTCTTCTTTCTGTAATTTCTTCAACTCCCCATCCTAAACAAGTCCTGGCTATTTCTACATCATTAAATCTTGGAATTGGATGGTACCTTGGGGTCTGCTCTCACTCTTTCATGTTACATATGAGAAAATTGAAACCCAAATATTTAAAATTACTTGCCTTAGGCCCTACAACTAGTAGATGGTAGGACTACAAATAAAAGCATATCTCCTAAAAGGTATATTCTCCTGATGATACACTTTTTTTTCTTTCACTTAATGTTTATTCTACAATGGTAAAAGCATTTCAACCTAAAATTGTATGTGAAGAATCCCTTCAAAATTGAAGGAACAATCTGTTTTTCAATTTTTTTTCAAAAAGTGGCTCAACAAACTTGAAATTACAAGAAATAAGGGTGAGCACTCACTTTCTTGCAATATTGGCTGGATTCTTATTGTGTAAATAAAAATAACAATTACACTATCACATGAGGCAGAGGCATGAGTGATAGCTGGTATATAAATTATTTAAAATCTTAGAGATGATGCAGCACATTGTTATTTCTTCCTCAGGTCACAAGTGGAGGACAATTGAATAAGTCCACTGGACAGATCTCTTCAGTGGCAATTGAGGGTAAAAAACTTCTTGTTTCATGCTGCTCCACCCTTTCCTAGGAACTCTTAAGATTTGTCTTCTAGATATTCTGCATTCATCCAGCCAATGTGCAAAAACAGAGATGTGGAGGATCCTGCAAATTATTTTATGACCTGAATTGGATTAATGCACATTATTTCTGACCACATTACTTTTAGCCAGAATTCAGTTACATGACCAACATTATTTTAAGAAAGACTGAGAAATGTGATTTCTGGTTTTCCAAAGCCTTGCAGTTTCAAATATTTTTTTGTGTGTGTGTGTGTCTTTTTCGTGACCGGTAAGGGGATCACAACCCTTGGTGTGGTGTTGCCTGCACCGTGCTCAGCCAGTGAGCACACTGGCCACTCCTATATAGGATCCAAACCCTCAGCAGGAGAGTCGCTGCGCTCCCAGCTCCGCACTCTCCCAAGTGCACCATGGGGTCGGCCCGCAGTTTCAAATATTGACCTTGCAAAGGACAGGAAATTTTCCCCAGGCTGTGGTCTCTGTTGTAAGATAAAAAATTAACACAGCAAGGTTGCTGTCTCAAAGACAGACAGTTTACTAATTGATATGTAAAGATACTGGGAAATTGCTATAAGAAGAGAATGTTTGCTAAAATCAAGCT
>NW_007728220.1:351130-353472 GCF_000696425.1 Galeopterus variegatus
GGAAAAGGGGTGACAAATCCATGGGAGGCAAAGCAACAGAGAAAGATACTTTTTCAGGGTCATTAGGAACAGAAAATGAAATTGTTGATTATCTTGGAATTATGTCAAATTAAATTTTATTTTGGTTTACCCCAAAATGGAGTAATACTTTGGTAATTATGGTTATGCTTTTTATGTAGCAAAAGGATCTGAGTAAAATGGATGGGTCTGAAAAAAAAAGGGAGTTTTATGAAGCCTGTAAAATATAGCTAATCCAGACACATATTAGTTTTTGGTACATACAATTTGCTCAATTATATATGCCCAAATGCAGTCAAGTCAGAACCTGTCATTTGTATAACAAACTCTGTATCCAATATTTCTGTCGTTTCAATGTGAATGCTTGGTATATTTACTACACATGGATATGACTAGAATTTAGGATGAGATAGAGCATATACCTCTTTTTTCTCTTCTTAAATACGTACCCAATCCCTCTCTGTATTTCAACATTGATAAAAATTAAATGTGACCTGTCTATTTGTCTCCAGAAGAACTCACCAAATAGAAATGGAAATTACTTTCTATATCTAAACATTATTCTATTTTAAATGAACTCTTGGAAAATAGCAGATTTTTAGCAACAGAAGCTTGCTAAATAGAACTGCTAAACATTTTTGTACTTCATTTACGTACTCTATTTGACCATTTGTTATAATAAATAATCTAATTTTCAGTCATAAAATATCTAAACCATGGAAAAGCATATAATACTGCAGTCCCCCTGGAGTATCTATCTAGTTTACAATAAATTCTTTTTCCATGGAAAAGAACTCTCATTCACAGGACTGAACCCCTTAAACTCACGTCATCATGTCTTTAACTTCCGATTACAGTTGACTTAGTAATAGTAAACTGCAGACACAATTTGAGCTAATTAGAACTTATCTCTGGGAAACATGAAGAGATTAATTGACTACATTAGATACTAGGTTTTTGATTTTGTTTTTATTTTTCTGTGTTGTTGGAAGTTTATAGTTTTAACATGTAAATTCTGAAAATCTGGGCTACTCAAACTATGCCTTCTGAGTCAAGTTAAAGAAAAAGAAATTAATTTGATAGCTCTAATATCACCAACAATGAAATGACTTGTTTTTTTTTTTTTTAAGTTGCAATCTATTTTCCGAATGATTTCTACATATTCACTTCCCTAGGTTCCTACTGAGAACTAACTTTGTGTGTGTGTGTGTGTGTGTGTTTAATATATGAGGAAATGTAATGCCCAGAAGGCATAAAGTTGCTGAAGAATTGGGCTGTAGAATTCATTAGAGGAGAACCTATTTCAGCTTATCCTGAATGAACCATAGCACTAATAGAGAACTTCTGGTCTCTAGATGCAGAGTGTAATTTTCGCTTTGTTATAAACTATAATTGGTGAATGTGTTAATATTTGTGACTCTCAAGGAAAGATACTATCACATTATTAGCTTCACAAATACGTGCAACAGCGACACTGTTCACTCACTGAAAGGTTATGACATTTGAGTGTCATGGTTTGTTTGAAAAAAATGAAATATTGTTCTTTGGTATAAATGAAAACANTTTGAGTGTCATGGTTTGTTTGAAAAAAATGAAATATTGTTCTTTGGTATAAATGAAAACATTCCCCTAGTTCACAGGGTTGTAGCCAGAAATCTTTCCCAAGGACAAAATTACAGCTGCCTATTCATTTATCAGTCAGTGGATTTTCTTTAAAGTGTACCTCTTCACTCTAGGCGGCACAGATGCAATTAATTAATTCTTAGATTTAAAATAGACACTCTTCATTCAGGAGATTAATAATACTAGAAGAAAGGGCTGTTATTACTTCTGAATGATATACTGGCTTATAATTAAGAACAAACCATTATTAAAAAATGAATAAATATGAAGAAATGAATTTTTTTTTTTGCCAAATTAATAGTGCTTTCCTTTTTTCCCAGTTTGTTTTTTTTTAAATAAAGACAGTCATATTTCTGCTTATATCCATTTCATTTAAACATTTTACTCACTGTCACTCACAACTTTCTCCTAGTGGTAATAAAAATAGTCTGTCAGTTGAAAAGTTGTTGGATGCCTCATGGTGTATTCTTTTAATAAAGCACTATTCTTAGCCTTGTCCTTTTCCACCCTAGTCTTGCCAACACAAATCATTAATAATTTGTCATAATCCAAAGCAAAATGATTGACTTTTTTCAAAAATGTCAAGGAAATTGGGGGGGGGGGCTCCAATTTTCAAGCTTTTATTTTCTCCTTCCTTCTCTCCTTCCTTCTCTCCTTCTTCCCTTCCTTTCATCATTCATTTTAACTGCAGAGACTTTGCC
>NW_007728220.1:354946-355834 GCF_000696425.1 Galeopterus variegatus
TTTTTAAAGCTATTTTGTCTCACTACCATGGCAACAATAGTTGTAAAGTGACCTCATTTAGCACAAAATATTTTAGAGCCTACTACATGTCAGGCACACTAATCAATGAGATATCATTCTTTTGAAGAGCTGGTAGATTGATCACAGCCTAGGAAAGTTAAATTTTACTAAGTACTGCAATAGATCTATGGACTGTTTTGTAAATGCAAACAGATTATAATTTTTCTGTGATCATTTTCTTACACACATGAATTCTCTTCATGAAATTTGCCTTTTGGAATGCATACTCCCATTCATTAGCCTATTTAGTAGCAACAGCAGATGATATTTTGATTAGATTACTAGAATATTAATGGAATGTATGGTTTAGATGCAGACTTTAGGTCTCTTTAAAATGACTTCAAATTATCTGATAAATTGTTATAACTTTTTACAGATAATTGTGAAAATTATATGAATATTTTTTTCTAGAGGTAGCTGGGGAAATTGGTGGTAGTACTTGTAAAATTTGCACTTGAATGAACAGCTAACCATTTATCTCTTTGATTTCACAACCTACTCTATGATCTTATTTATATATCTTATATCCTCTAAAATTGCAACTGTAAATTCTGCATTCCTTTTTATCCATATTGCTTATTATTACTCCAGTCTAATGTCCTGATTTCTTCTCAGTTGATAATATTACTCCAAATTCTATCAACAAATTTTATTGGTAGTTTAGTTTAAAACAATTTGGGTTAGTATAAAAGGCAATAAAATTAACTTTTACTGGCCACTCAAAGCACTGTAGCAAGAGTGCACTCACAAATTTATTCTGTTTTCTTTTCTAAAAGAATACTCTAATCAATTAAAAACAAATAATAACTAACTCCAAACATCCCTAAA
>NW_007728220.1:357774-358597 GCF_000696425.1 Galeopterus variegatus
TAGTTCCATTCAGAGTTTTCTCCTTGATAACTGAAAATGTTTTATAATTTTGATTTTGTGTTTTCTTCTGTATTTGCCAATATGATTCCTGTGTGTAATGGAAAACAGCTTTGATAGTGAGAACTTTATTAATCTCTATACACTTATTTCAGTGGATTTAAACTTCTTATCCCTAAAACAGCTTTTCATTGTTTGTCCATTTGTAGAAAATGTGTTCTTAACCTGTTGAATTTCTCTGTTTCTACTGTCATTGTAAATAAAAGGAGGAGTTATCTACAGACACATGATTCCTAAAATCTTATTTTTTCTACAGTGTCTATCTCTGTTCCTTTGATTGCAATAGCTACAAAGAGACATGTTACCTTTTCAACTACTTTTAAAAATCTTTTACAAATCTTGAAAAAAAATGAGTTTAATAAAAAAAAGTATNTAAAATTAACTTTTACTGGCCACTCAAAGCACTGTAGCAAGAGTGCACTCACAAATTTATTTTGTTTTCTTTTCTAAAAGAATACTCTAATCAATTAAAAACAAATAATAACTAACTCCAAACATCCCTAGAGACTTGTGCATTTAGTGGAGAAGGTTAAAGAGATTCTGAAAAATACATTAGAGGTTAAATAGAACAGTGAAGGAAATGAAATAGCCTGGAGGAAAGTAGGATGAGGAGGTCAGTTGATTTAACCTGGTGTGTAGACTATAGAGTTCCAGGAGACGAAAAAGCCCTCTGGAGAAAACCTGTATACATGTTCAAAAAGATCGAACCTGCAATTCATGTAATCTCATCCCATGGCTTTCATTTCATTGTAATATTCAAGAGATT
>NW_007728220.1:361405-362323 GCF_000696425.1 Galeopterus variegatus
TGAGATGTTTCTCACTTGCTCCTGAGACAGTGAAACATTGTTCAATATTCAAAGTCCCAGGTGTAGACATTTGGAGCGGCAAACCTAAAGCAAATACACACACTTTAGATTCCAGGATTGTAGAGTAAGAGTAACAGGTTGCTTTGACTTCTTCTAGAGAAGGCTATTGCCTGTCTCCTCCAACACTCACAGAATGAGAGTTCCTCAAACAGAAGAGTTTGTATGCTAAGTACGTAATAAATGTTCCATTAAATGTAAAAATACATACATTTTATTGCAATTATTTTTGTCCTATGGTAAAGGTTAGGAAGCCAAGGTTCAGATTGATGTCAAGTAATTTGCTCAAAGCCATTTAAGTAGTAGTTAAAAACACAAAAGCAATCTTCAGACCCCTGATTTTCATTTTCTGCAAGCACAGTGCCTAAAATTCAGCACGTATGTAATGTACTGGAATAGGAAAATGACTATTTTAAAACTTTAATAATAATTAAAGGTAAACATTGGTTTCAGAGTAATACACATGGATTGCTTCAACCAAATACACTTTTGAAATTAGCAATACTTTTAACCTTACATTTTAGCTATACTACTTCCTTTAGTGGGTGCATTGTCACCCACTGTGTTGAGATGATAAAAACACTAGAACTTTTTAATTTTAATAACTAATCAAACTTCAGTAACTCCAAGTAACTCCATGTTTTCCCCAATGAGAAGAAACATTATTTGTAGAAAGTAAATATTTTCTATTTATTTAAAGTACATATTTTCAGTTTATCTTAAAGTTCTCTACAAAGCTGTGACTTTTCTCCTTGTATTCATGGCCAAAATCTGGGTACAAAGGCAGAGAGGTCATTATCCACATGGGCTCTGAGGTCAAAGGAGTGTGTGGGACCTTGCAACTTCATGCATGTCCTTGGA
>NW_007728220.1:363880-364593 GCF_000696425.1 Galeopterus variegatus
CGGGGGGAGGAAGAATGTGTTTAGCTCTGGAAATCTTTAAGGCAGACTGCACTGATGTTGTCGTGTGTGTGTGTGTGTGTGTCTGTGTCTGTGTCTGTGTGTCTGTGTGTGTCTGTGGATGGAGAGCTACTAGAAGCACATGGAGTTCCATGGCTCCTTTTCTATTTCTGCTTATGCAGAATAGGACCTGAGTAAAATGATCTTCCCTTCTACATACTTGAATTCTTATTCAAAGATTACAGATAGCTTTTATGAGAGACTCAGTTTTATAATCCCCAACATAGTAAAGAAGGATGATTTGACACTAATTCCTGATTTCTTTTTTTCTACTAGTATAGTTAATGTTTATGAATAAATGCTAAGACTCAGGGTACCAAGACATAAATAANAAATGAAAAATTAATCTTAGCAATGCTGGCAAGGCTCTCAGGTGTGTTTGAAACACAGGAAATTCTCAATGAAAAAAATTATGAAGATTAACCTTTGGCTTAATAGTACTCAATTTTAGTAAAACAAAATTCTCAGAATCAGTTCACTTGGGTGTACTGCCAATGAAGTCAAATAAGAAATTAACCGTCCAGTCCTCAAAGACTTTGAAAGGAGTTCTACCCAGGAGAGTTACTCAGATTGTTAAGTGTTGTATCATGTAAAAAAAAAAAAAACTGTAACCACCTTGGGGGCAAGGATCATGTCTTATTTATGTCTTTTTTTTT
>NW_007728220.1:364957-365487 GCF_000696425.1 Galeopterus variegatus
TACTAGTATAGTTAATGTTTATGAATAAATGCTAAGACTCAGGGTACCAAGACATAAATAAGGCCATAGTATGGTAGTCTCAGATTACATAAATTCCCATAAGTGTTCCTAGGATTTGATTTACATATTTTCCTTTTATATTGCCACATTAGTAATTAGATTTCTAAATTATGATGTATTTATGGAACTTAATAAGTACATGCATGTAATAGGAATTGGAAAATATGACACATTGACTAGTTAAGAGGGATTGCTTGAGATAGTATATTGAGTCCTGTTTTAGAAATGCCATGCTGTGACCTTGGTAATATTTCAGTGCAATTACTACTCTACTGGCCTGTATGGGAAACTGGCTTTTCTGCTATGGGCTTAAGTAAAAGTAAAATTCTGGTCATACAAGCATATTCTTTCTAATGATAAAAAAGTAGGGGTATATCATCCATATTTAAAAAATTAGAAAATTAACTTCTACATATTTGGCTAAATGTAGATTATCATTTATTTATTTCCCTTTTTCTTTATAGGATCTT
>NW_007728220.1:366271-368309 GCF_000696425.1 Galeopterus variegatus
TACATATTTGGCTAAATGTAGATTATCATTTATTTATTTCCCTTTTTCTTTATAGGATCTTTTTTCATTGAAGGTCACATGCACCAAAAAAACAATAATAGCATAATATTTAGTTTTAAAAGAAGATTAAGCTATATTTCAACCATGCAGGATTTTGCCTTTCTTGGAAATTTCAAAAGAAGCCGGTATTTAAGTTTGTTTGTTAGATGGGTAAATAAAGAGTAATTTTTATTCTAGGAGTATAGTTATAAATTCAATATCAGCATTAGTAGCACTAATGTATTCATTATTCATTTTATAGAAATACTGATTATTATGTCTTTATTTCAGCTTAAAGTAATTCTCACTTAAGTTATGTAGTAGTAACAAGATACGTTTTTAAAATCTCATATGGTGTGTGTGTGTATATATATATATATAATATGTATACATATATATATATATATACACATACATACATGTATGTATGTGTGTATAATTTATATCTATATATATATACATATATATGAGATCAACTAATATTTATATAGTGCTTATTATTTGGTGGACACTGTGATAATATCTTTTCATACATTTAACTGGCAAAAAATGCAGCCAAGTGGCTAGTATTAATCGGTTCTTTTAGAAAAGGAAACTGTGGCTTAGCTTAGTTTTATAATTTGAACAAATTTGCCCAATTGGAAATCACAGGAGTCAGGTTGCAAGCCCATGTTTTGTTAATGAACTTGCCATAATAACCATTCATATACTTTATCTGCTATGATTCTCCATTTTATCATATGCATATTCTTTTTTTCTTTACATCGTATGTTTAGCAGGAGCTCATATTCTGAGACAGCAATTTTAGCAAGAGGATAAGCACAAAATATAGCTTAGAACGGTTTAAAGACCAGACCGGAAATGTGGTTGTGGAGGCACATAAGTAAATCAGGATCCTTTAGACACGAGGGGCTTAAGTGTATTTTGTCTAGAATGAAAAAGTCAATGAACAGAAAGAGAGTAAAGTCCATGAGAATGAGAATTATTTAATAAAGAGCCTACCGGGTTAAAGTAATGAGAGAAGTGATTTAAAAATGGTGAATAAAACCAAAATAGGCTAGAAAAGCCAAGAAAGAAAGGAGACAACTAGAGAAAGAAAGACAAAATATCAGAAAATTACAAGGTAAATGAAGTGTAAGGTATTAGAAAAATAACAAGGCAGAGTAAAAGGAAGTTAATTGAACACAATACACTATTTTGTGCACAAAGGTAAACCAGGAACTAAAGTGTTATGCTGCGGTGAAAGTGTCCATGTAGGATTTCAAGGACAATAATAAAATGTTTGAATTTGGCACTATGTGAAAATAACTATGCAGCCTAATAAAAATAAATAGAATGACTAACAAACAGCACTGGGTCATTTAAGAACACCTTAAGTTTATATTGCATGTTTCACTTTCTGAGAGATTAATTTCTTTAATCAACCTACTATATCTTCCTCAGTGACATACACAGAGAATTGTCAAAATGCTGACAGATTTTTAATTTTCCAATTAGATCTTAATAAGTACATGAATGAAAACCTTTTGTTGTTGTTTGCAATGCAATGCCTTTTTAAATATTGCACACAATCTTGTCATTTACCTAGACAAGCTATCTGTGCTCTTGCATAGATAAAAAGGATTTTTTTAAGTTTTAGAAAATTTAAAATTAACAAAACTCTAACTACTCTTCAAACAAAGCTGTGTTTTGCCGTGACATGACTGATTCAAACAATTTTCTAAATTAAAATAAAAAATCTCTATATAGTATGATATTTTAAAAGAAAAGAAGAAAAATAAAAACTTTTTCCTAAAATATGTCAAGAGTTCTACAATTTTGTTGTGGCCAAAGAACTAATTTACCATTTGTGTGATCACATATATGAAAAGGATCTTTGTAAATTATAAAAAAATTGAAATTAATGAGTTTCACATATTTTTCATTTATTTATTTATATATTTATTTATTTATTTTTATTATTTTTATTTTGTCAATATACAATGTAGTTGATTATTAT
>NW_007728220.1:370950-373811 GCF_000696425.1 Galeopterus variegatus
AAGCTGTTATCAGAAAGCTCCCAACAAAGAAAAGCCCAGAACCAGATGGATTCACAGCAGAGTTTCACATATTTTTTCAAACTACTTTTTTAAACCATATGTTAAATGAAAAGAAAAATTCTCAGTACAATATTTAATAATAAAACACTTTTTTCATTATTTGACAGCAGTGTTTCACAAAAGTGACTGTGTCCAAAAAAATGAAACATCAAAATAGGTTTTAATGATAATAATGTATATGTGTACAATCAAGCCAAAGTAATAATATTGAGATAAAGTCCATTTCCTGTGTAAAGAAAATCTGTTGGCCAAATACACACATTAGAAATTTCAGGGATTTTGAAGGTTAATTTGTTATATTATTGAAAGCAGGCATTTACAAAAACAATACTGGAATTCTACCAAAGTGTTATTCCATGTCTAATTCCATAGACATGAAAATACTTTCAATATTTATGAACAAAATGAAATTAATTTCCAAATATATTGCTGTGCAAATGGAAGGATTTTCACAAGTGTGATGTACTTTTTCTAGGTTTGGATGTCGGGTTTTGCAGGTTTTTATTCCAAGTTAACTATATGTTTTATGCATGCCAAAAATATACTTGATGCATATGTGGAGTATAAAAACTAGTGCAATAAACATTTGTATACTTAAGCTAAGCTCAAGAATATTATTAATATTGTTGATAACCTTTCACAGATATTCCAAATTTTTATTATTTTTTGTTATGGATAATCATATATTACGTATATATGTTTTACAAAAGTTTGAATTTGCTATAAATCAGGCTGTACTGCATGTTTCACCAATTTTTTTGCAATGCATAATAGTTTGAAAATTTGTGTAGCTACAGTTTGCTCATAATCACACATAATTAGAAACTCATTGGATGAACATATCAACACTTATATTTTTCAGATGAAAATAATTATAAAAACATACTATATGTAGAATTTGGCTTTTAAGATCAAAATTTGTCTAATTGCCTAAACTTTATTCTAAGTCTCATTGGTTTTTACTAAAAAATAAGTTTTTACTTTTATTTTTTTCAATTCATCTTACCTTCATTTTTTGTAAATATTAAGTTTTTTATTAGTTTATTAAAGAACTGTAAAATTATATTGATATATCTTGAAAGTTCAATATTGCTTGATTTTCAATTAAGAACAAAGAGGAGAAAAAGATAAAAAATTGAGAATATATCTAAATTGATAAATCATAGGAATGGTTAGCTATTATCAGGAGAGGACAAGAATTAAAATAATGCTAAGTAATCAACAAAATTAGTTTTTAGTGCCTCAAATTGCATTATCTTGCTATTTTTGTAGGATTAGCTTCAAGAGCAGAAAATAGGTGAAAAAAGTAAATCACTTAGAATTATGCTCCTAGCATATTCATTTAATTTTTTATTAACCTCAATTAAGCATCTAACTAAGCAAATAGTAAATATAAAGCTAAATATTAAAAATATTAAAATAAAGTAAGGTTCAAAACAAAATTTAAATGAACTTGAAGTTCATACATTGAACTAGTGAATAAATTATGGTAACTCACAAATTTCAGGTTACAACCTGTCACTTACACAGAAGTAGGAAAAATAATTAACAATCAGAATGCACACATTTACTAAGCATATACAATGTGCCATTTTCTGTGCAATGTCCAATATACAGAGCAATGATCTGAGCCAAAGAAGAATAAAAGTTTTAACAGTATTAGGCAACTGAATGTAGAATCAATAATCCCCAATTCATTACTCTTTACTTTCCATTTTATTACAGACATTGATGATGATGATGATGATGATTATAATAATGATGCTGTTGCTTTGCAATTATTAGGTGTGTATCACTGAATCACAGTTTCCTCAGACTTGGATTGAAATGATATATCTGGATCTTTTCCTATAGATTGCTGTAGATCGGGATTCTTATCCATGGTCTTTAGATGCTAGAAGTTCAGGTTTGTGGAACATCTGGAATCTAACTTTATGCTCATAAGGGAGAAGGCCGTTAGATTTTTGCCATATCCTCCAAGGTATCAGTGACTTTTTAAGAAATTTGTAATCATTACTGTAGAAAATGTGGGGGCATGCTTTCAAATTTTTCCACTTAACAGAAAATAAACTTTTGAGTCCCATGTTATCATTTTTTATATATTTGAAGAGACATAGGAGAAATACTCCTTCTATTTATTTATTTGAACAACAGAAGAAGAGTAATCAGATAGAATTTTAATTTGATTGTACGCTCAATTCAAATGAGTTCAGCTAAGAACATTGAGTGTGAACTCTGTACCAGACATTATGACAAAGCCAGTATAAAACATTATCCCTGATCTCCAACTATTCATAGCCAAGAAAAGACAGTTATTAAATGTGTACTTTCTATTACATGTAGTAAGTAAATTCTAATATCTCAGATTGACTTAATTTACACATTTATCCTATTTTTAATGAGTGCTATCTTATCAAAGACACTGAATCATGCACTGTGATGAATGCAAACAAATATGCAAAATTTGCTTGCCCTTTTCCAGGGAGATTCATAATACAGTGGAAAGATATACAAGCCTTAATTAATAGGAGAGCAATTAGACAAATCAGAAAGAAAAAGAGACGTAATATTGCTCTACTACAGTTTTCCTGACTAGTGATTGAGTAAAGATTTTTAAAGAGGCAACACAGAATCTTAAGGGGGATATACAATTATAGCAGTTTTACAACAAAATTTGTTACTGAATATATGACTAAGAAGAAATCAATTTTAATGATTGTTTCTCATGAGGGACTAAAACCAAATACCCAATCAGAAGGAACACTGCTTTTCTGCGCTCTCTCTCTCTCTCTCTCTCTCTC
>NW_007728220.1:374322-377497 GCF_000696425.1 Galeopterus variegatus
TATATATATATATATATATATATATATATATATATACACATACAGACTATAAGAAAGTGACTTGAAACATTAATCAAAATTTCAGACCTCTGTGGGTTTTGTGGGAAGAAAAGGCACTAATGTAAATCTGCCTGAAAGGATTTTTTCAGTATCATGAAAAGTAAACTAAAAGTGTGTGTTCACAAATACAAAATAACTAAAATAATTGAGGAATCATAAACTTATGGGACATCTTACTATGAATAATCATAGTTCAAAATCATACATACAATTGATAATTGACATTTATACACTATGAAATAAAAAATAACACCCAGAATAAATATGAATATGCAGCATAAATATGCAATTGTGTTCAAAAAAGTATCATAGACACTTCTTAGACTTAGGCCCTCTATGAGAGTAAATTTCGTTTCTAATCTTTTTTACTTTTAAAGTAGCAAAAATAGGCAGGGAGGTAGGGTTGCTAGAAGGACTATGCATTGAGATTTTGTGTGACATCTTTACCACGGGCAGCATGTAGGCCCATTGTATACTTACATGTCCTATATCCAGAAGGCCACTAAAAGAGGGAAGACTGATACAGTGCTATGTCACCACAGTGCATGGTATAGTATTTTCCACAGGGTTGCACTCTTTAAAAATAGGATAGATGTGTAAATGAAGCCAATCAGAAAAATTACAATGTGTCTATTCACCTTGCCTTATTACAATCAATATATTTGACAAACTTTCTATATTTAAGTTGATCCTAGAAAAGCTTCAGGAAGTTTTAGGTTAAGATGCTGAATTCACTTAATGACAATTCAAGATTATCAGTTCAACCTTAGGGATCGTCAAAGTGGTAGGAGCATCAAAGCAGAGGAAGTCCAGGTCTCCTGAGCTTGACAAATCTGTGTGTGTTTTGCAAGATCAGGTCCTTGGTAATATTCAATAAAATCACTGCAGTAATGCCAAACATGGTTATTTCTTGGATCTCATCCCACTAAGTCTGTAAGCAGTTTACAACTGAGTTGATCTGTCTCCTACTTCTTGAATCAATCTTCATCTGGCTCAAGAGGTAGAACTCTTCCATGGTTCTCCTACTTCACTGGACAATCCTTCTCCATCAGATTTTCTGGTTTCTTTTTATTTCTCCACTTAGTTCTAAATTCAGCTGGGCATATGTCTTTTTAATTAGGAATACACACCCAATCACATGATTTTACATATCACATATTACATATATGCTGACCATTCTCTAATTTACATTGCATGTACTCCCTTGAACACCTGACTACTCAACATCTCTGTTTTGCTGCCTAATAAATGATTTTTGTTGTGTCAATTTTATGTCAATTTGACTTTACCATGGAGCGCCCAGATATTTTTTTCAACTGCTGTTCAGGGTATGTCTGTGATCCCATCTTTTGGGATAGCATTAACATTTGAATACATTAACAAGGGAAGCAGATTACCTTCTCTAATGTGGGTTACTCTCATCGAATCAGCTGAAGGCCTGACTAGAACAAAAAGTCTGACGCTCCCCTGAGTAAAGGGGGAACTTCGCTTGCATTACTGCTTTGAGCTTGGGTATCGTACCTTCCTGCCTTCAGACACAAACTGAAACATGAGCTCTTCTTGGTTCTCAAGACTGCCAGCATTCACACTGGAATTTAAACCATCAGCTCTCCTAGTTATTAGGCTTTCAGACTTAAACTAGATCTATATCATTAGCTCTCCTGTGACTTCAGGTTACTAACTGCAGATCTTGGGGCATCTCAGCATTTTTAATTATGTAAGCCAACTAATGTGTGTGTGTGTGTGTGTGTGTGTGTGTGTGTGTGTGTGTGTGTGTGTGTGGAGAGGAGGGGGGGTTCTGTTTCTTTTGAGAACCCTAATATACATGGTATTCCACTTGTGTTTTATATTTCCAATTTACTTTAGATAAACTATCCACAAATTAACCATTTTGCTCTGTACCATAGAGGACTTAATCCATATTAATTGAATCAAGAATCTTTCTTGCTTTCTCACTTCTATTTGGCTTTGCGTAATGAGAGGCATGAGAATGAAGCATAGAGAGCAAGAGGACAGTAAGATTGGGACATCTGTTTTTTGTATCCCTCCTACTAAGATCAGCATGTGTTGGTTGCAGCACTTTACTGAAGAACACAGCTTTTTCAGGCAGTCCTATTCATGGATGTCTTCCCAATTGTTTGTGGTAACTGCTCCTTGTTTTAGCCTATTCAGACTTAAGTGTTATTATGCTAGTCACCCCTCATCACGGTTATTATCCCCCAGAGTATTGTAAAACCCTTCTTGATTTTCTTAGACCTTTGTAAATAATTTCATCTCTTTGTTAAAACCTCTTCAAATTACCAATTTAAGTATGCCATATGTTTTCTGCTGAGTGCTAACTGAAATGTCACCCAAAGTCTTCATCCCACAGACTTTTCAGGATGTAGCAAATGCATTTAGCAATCTCTAAGAACAAAATGTTAAAGGTATCCTTGTTTTCTATCATTCTTTTACTCCTCACATCAAATCTATTAATAATTCTTGTCAGTTTCTTCTTGAAAATAAATTCATATTTTGATTACTTCTTTTCCATTCCCCACTTCTAACACTCTACTGCTTTACTCTTCTACATTCCATTATCATTGGAGCAACCAGAGTGATCCTTTCAAAATAAAAAACATAGATGTCACTTCACCATTCAAAACCTCACTGTAGCTCCCCATTATACTTTGAATGAAGGCTAAATTCTTGCTGTGTCCTAGAACATGATATGGTTCTCATCTTCCACTACTACCTTTCCACTCCATGCATACAAGCTACATCAACTTCCTTCCTGATCTTTGACTACCTGAAGCATGATTTAACTTCAGGTCTTTACTTTGCTTATATTTTGTCTACAAGGCTCTTCTCTCTGATTTTTCATGACTCTTTATTTCACCTACTTATGATGACATGTTCCTTATCAGTGAGGCATTCACTGAAAACTTTACATACATTAAAACTCATCATACCATTCTTTTTTACCTATATGTTTTCATTTACTTTAAAAAAAAATCAAGTTCTGACATGCATATTACCCATTCATTTATTTAATATTTCCAATGTTCTTTTTTTAAAATCCATTTACAGATTGTTTCTATTTAGTATTATTTGCCTTCAGTCTGAAAAACATTTA
>NW_007728220.1:378158-379905 GCF_000696425.1 Galeopterus variegatus
TTTATTCCCTTCTTCTGGGACTCTTATTACATATATATTAAACTGCTTAATTATCCCTCAGCTTTCTAAATCTCTGAAGATTTTTCTTCAACCTTTGCCCCCACTCTGCATTACATGCAGGAAATTGTGTACTGATTATTCTGTAAAATCACAGAACTTTCCGTCATTGACTCTTTCCATCTCTCTGCTAAAATTCAGCTTGTTCATTAGGACATGTTTTCTTCAGTTCTTGGACATGTTTTAATAACTGTTTTAATACCTTAGTCTCCTAAAGGCAACAGCTATCAGTCATGTTATTAATTATTTATTTGTTTGTTTCACTCTGGGCCACATTTTCCTGTTTATTTACATAAGTGGGATTATTGATTATAAACTGGACATTGTTGTTGATAGAAAATCTGTATTCTGTTATATTTCTCCAGAGACTGCTGATTTCATTCTAGTAGATGTGTCCTCTACTTCTGATCAGTTTGAGCTTGAGTAGGATTGGTTTATACTTATTAGGGCATAAATGTCAAAAACTCATCATGTTTCCCATGTTCCCGTAACATGGTGAGACTATCCTCTTCGAACTGTGTGCCTATCGGTTCTTCTGAAGACTTTTATTTAGATTTTATTAGGGAAGATCCAGAGCAGGAAGTACTGTAGGCTGCCTCTCATTTTCAGTACTGGAGTGACAAAACTGTTTTAACAAATTTTCATCGCTTGAGTTGAGCCAGACCTTAAATCTTCTTCAGCACTGCTTAACCTCAGTGATCTCTGTTTTGCTCTCAACTTTATCAGCTGCTCTCTGGTAAGACTTTTGTAGACTCATTCTGCATATTGGAAGTCCAGTCCTAGGTGAAGGTTTCATGGGCAATCTCCACCCAGATTTTTTCCCCTACCACCATGCAGTAGATTTATCTCTGATGATTTGCCCCATAAAGTTCAGTAACTTTAGCTGCCACAATCACTGGTAACAGTTTAACAGTGCTTCTATGTTCTGATTAGATTCTAGCTCACTACTTTGTCATCAGGAAGTTGTCTCCAGGCAGACAGCCTATATGAACATGGGCCTTGATTCATGTATTTTAATTCTCTAAGGGTATGGAATATTGAAGTCTGTCTGCTATCCAAGCCAAAAAATAAAGTTGCCTTCTTTAGTTTGTACGCTATTATGGTTTCTTGAACTGGGATGACTGGTCTAATTAAAATTACTGCATCAATGCTGGGAGCAGGACTATCTATCTATCTGCCTGTTTACCTATCTATCTGTCTATCTATCAACTATTGTCTTCTTCCTTGTTTAACTTCATCCTTATAAGATATTTGGGTCAATAATGACTAGATTGATATTTACGATAAATTTATATGAGTAATTAAACTAGTAGATAAAGAGGAATAAAAGCCCTTATTTCTATGTAACATGAAGTTCCAGAGAGGTGCTTTGAGTTTGGCAACCAGGGTAGGAAGGGATTTGGAGGACTTTACAGAGTAAGCATAGGTCAGTAATTGGAACAGAGGCAAACTTAGCACATCTTCTCTGCTTGTATGATGTTCTGACATCAGTACTGCTACATTGGATGTTTCGCAGGAAAAGGGTAATATAAATTGTTTGGATTAAAAGGAAATTAATCTAAAAGTTTTTATAAAGTTACTCTTGAGCAGATTCAGATGGTGTGAGCCAGTTTTCTGTGGTTTAATTGTACCTAGACAATTTGAACAAGTTGAAGCAACAACATGAAAAACAATCATGGATCACTGAAGA
>NW_007728220.1:381048-382128 GCF_000696425.1 Galeopterus variegatus
CCCAGTTTCACCCATTCAAAATGAGGAGCTCCAGTATACCCCAATGTACCCATCAGGGTCATGGGATGCTAGCAATGGTGGCAACAAGCCTGCCCAGTGGCACCCACCAAAGTCAAAGAGTAACAGGAAACACAGGGGCCCAAGAGCTCACCCACATCCTCAATGAACCAACACAGTGTCACTAACCTCAGCAAGGGAAAACTAAGTATCCCAGTGACCTGGCCATGGAGACACACACAACTATAACACTGAATATGGCTTAAGTATGCACGTGGAGATTACACTACTCTCTCTACCTGAAGCTGGTACTAAAACACCCTACTCAGTACTATGAAGCACATCTACAGGAAGATGTCTCTTTCCTCCAAGTCCACTGCAGAATAATAGAAGAAGCAACTGTTCTACCAGATGAGTAGACATCAGTGGAGAGATACCAGAAATATGATAAAACAAGAAAACATGGCACCACCAAAAGAATGAGGTAATTCTCAAGTACCAGATCCTGTAAAACAAGAAATTCTTGAAATGACTGAAAAAGAATTCTGAGTGACAATCTTAAGGAAACTCAGCCAGAAAGGAGAAGACTTAGGCAACATAATGAAATGAGAAAAAGTATGCAGAATATGAAAGAAAAAGTTTACAAAGAGATGAATAACCTAATAGAGAATGTAGTAGAACACCTAGAACTGAAGAATTCATTCAATGAAGTAAAAAACACAACTGAGGGCTTAAGCTGCAGATTAGAGCAAATAGAAGACAGAATTTCAGCTCTCGAAGATGGTCTTTTCAAAATAAATCACAGGAACAAAATAAATAAATAAATAAATAAATAGATGATAGATAGATAGATAAATAAACAAATAAATAAATAAATAAAATGAAAAAAATCTAAGTGAGCCAGCAGATAACTTGAAGTGCACAAATATGAGAATCACAGGTATTTTGGAAAGGGAGGAGAAAGAAAAAAGCAATGAAACCGTATTCAACAAAATAATAGCAGAAAACTTCCCAGGTACAGAGAGAGTCACAGACCTTCAGACCCTGGAGGCTCAAAGATCCCCAAACAGATTCAATTCAAAA
>NW_007728220.1:382896-385679 GCF_000696425.1 Galeopterus variegatus
GAGAGTCACAGACCTTCAGACCCTGGAGGCTCAAAGATCCCCAAACAGATTCAATTCAAAAATGTCCTCTCTCAGACACAAACTGGCAGAACTTAAAGACAAATAGAGAATCTGAAAAACAGCAAGACAAAAGCATCAATCTCCTATGAGTGAGTCCTCATCAGACTAACAGTAAACTTCTCTACAGAAATTCTATAGGCTAGAAGGGAATGGGATGATAATTTCCAAATACTACTAAAAGACAGAAACTACCAGTCAAGACTACTATACTCAGCAAGTCTATCCTTAAGAAATTAGGAAGAAATACTGGATTTCTCAAACAAAATTAAAAAAAAGGAACTGTGAGAGTTCACCACCACAAGATCAGCCTTACAAGATATCCAAAAGGGAGTCCTCCATCTGAAATCCAAAAACTGATAGTCACTACAATGAATACCCAAGAAAGAGTGAAACCCATTGGTATAACAAAAATGCTACAAGAAAGAGAAAGAAACTATCTTACCACCCCAAGAAAACAACAAACACCATAGATAAACAATAAAAGGGGAAGAAACAAAGAAAATATATTTAAAACATCCACACAAAAACTGATTAAATGCAAAGAGTAAGACCACCTTTCAGTAACAACCAAAATGCAAATAGATTAAATTCTTCACTCAAAAGTCACAGATTAATTTATTGTGTTAAAAAGCTAGGCCCAATGATATGCTATCTTCAAGACACTCTCCTCACCTATAAAGACACATACAGACTAATAGTGAAGAGATGGAAAAAGATATACTATGCAAATGGAAACCAAAAATGCGCAGAAGTATCTGTTCTTACACAGGATAAAGCAGACTTTAAATCAAAAACCATAAAGAGACAGAGAAGGACACTGTATAATGATAAAGGGATCTGTCTAGCAAAAAGACATAACAATCATAAATATATATGCACCCAACACCAGAAAACCCAGATACATAAAGCAAATGCCATCAGACTGAAAGAAAGAAATAAACTACAATATGTTAATAGTTGGGGACATGAACACCCCTCTCAGCATTGGACAAATCATCTCAGCAACAAATCAACAAAAATGTAGGATTTAAACTACACATTAGACCAATTAGACTTAGCAGATATCTACAAAAACTTTCATCCAACAGCTATACATTCTTGCCATCAGTGCATGGAACATTCTCCAGGTTAGACCACATGTCAGGTCACAAATCTATCCTCAACAAATTTTAAAAATTGAAATCATTTCAAGTATGTTTTCAGACCACACTGAATTAAAGCCAAATTAATGTCAAATTGTCCCTGTTTACAAATGACATGATCCTATATATAGAAAAAACAGGATCATCTTAACAAGTTCCACTCAAGAGCAAGTCTAAGGGTTTCCCTGATAATTAATTTAATCTGTTAGTCAATTTGGGGAGAAATGACTTTCTGACTATACTGAGATTACCATTCCATAAAAATGTTATGAATTTTCAGTTATTTAGGTGGTATTTTAATACCCTTTGTTAAATTTCATAACTTTCTTCATTAGAAAAAAAGAAAGAAAAACCTGAAGACTTTACAAAAATACTCTTAGAGCTGATAATGATTTTAGTAAAGTTGCAGGATACAAAGTCAACATGCAAAAATTAGTAGCATTTTTATACCCCAATAATCAACTAGCATAAAAAGTAAGCAAGACAGCAAGTCCATTTATGATGGTCACCTAAATAATAAAATAGCCAAAAATCAATTTGACCAAGGAGGTGAAAGATCTCTATAACAGAGAACTACAAATCACTGTTGAAAGAAATTAAAGCAGCCACAAAAAGATGGAAAATCATTCAATGTTCTTAGATTGAAAGGAATATATTGTGAAAATGTGCATCCTACCCAAAGTGATCTACAGATTCACTGCAATCCCCATCAAATACCAATGACATTCATCATAGAAATAGAAAAAACAATCCTAATATTCACATGGAACAATAAAAGATCCAGAACAGCTAAGAAATCCAGGGCAAAATAAGTAAATCTGAAAGGATAATGCTACCTGATTTCAAATTAAACTATAAAGGCGTAGAAACCAGGACAACATGATACTGGCATAAAATTAGACACTCCAACCAATGGAACAGAGTAGTGAACCCAGAAGTCAACTCAAATACTTACAGCCAACTGATCTTTGAAAAAGGCACCAAGAACATACATTAGGGAAAAGACTGCCTCTTCAATAAGTAGTGCTGAGAAAACTTGACATCCAATTTTAGAAGAATGAAACTAGACTCATACCTCTCACCATATATCAAAATCAACTCGAAATAGATTAAAGACTTAAATATATACCTAAAATCATAAATTTCCTAAAACTCCTAAAAGAAAACATACAGGAAACACTTCAGGAAATAGGACTGGGCAAAGACTTTATGACACTAAAGGACAAGCAATAACAGAAAAAATAAATAAATAAATGGGATTATATAAAGCTGAAAAGCTAATAAAGGAAACAACTAACAGAACAAAAAGACAACCTACAAAATGGAACAAAATATTCACAAACTATGCATTTGTCAAGAGAATAATAGTGAGAATATATAAGAAACAAAAACAACTTCACATTAAAAAAAAAATAAATCCATTTAAAAAAATAGGAGAAAAATGGTCAAATGTGCTGAATGTGCATTTCTTAAAGGAAGATATACTAAAGAACAACAGATACATGAAAAAATGCTTGACATCAGTAGGTAGTTTCCTCAAACAACTATAGATATAACTGCCATAAATCCAACAATCCCAAT
>NW_007728220.1:386224-387258 GCF_000696425.1 Galeopterus variegatus
TCAGTAGGTAGTTTCCTCAAACAACTATAGATATAACTGCCATAAATCCAACAATCCCAATGTTTGGTTTATACCCAAACAAATGGAAATCATCATGTCAAAGGGATACTTGTCACTCACATGTTTATCACAGCTCTGTTTGCAATAGTCAAGAGTTGCAACAAACTTAATTGCCCTTTGAAGGACAACTGGATAAGGAAAATGTTGTATATACACTCAATGGAATACTACTCTCATAAAAAAGAATGAAATTCTACCACTCAAATTAACATGGATCAACTTAGAGAAAATCATGTTAAGTGAAATAAGCCAGGCCCAGAAAATTTCCACATGCCTTCACACATAAATAGAAGCTAAAATAAATAATACAATAATAAATAAATAAATAGATAGATAGATAGATAGATAGATAGATAGATAGATAGATAGATAAATAGATAGATATAGATAGATAATTAAATCAGACACAGAAATCAAAATAATTCATTAAACTTTGAAAAGAAGAGAACAGAACTGAGACCACTCAAGAAAGTGGAAGGAGGAGTGGGCATTTAGCAAGAAACTGGCTAAGGGCCACAAAATTGATTAAATTGTATAATGCTGAATACACTAATTATCCTGTTTTGAGCATCAAATATTACACACAGATATGGATATTCAATACTGTACCCCATGGACATGTATAATCAATTATGTTTCAATAGAAAGAGAGTAAGTTCTGAGAAGACATTCAGTCAAATAAAAATATAGTAATAACAATAATTATTATTTTATTTAAATATAAATACTTGATATAGGGTTTTATAAAACCTAATTAAGAATAGGAAACTAAACTATTTTATGAATATTATGTGATTGGTATTTTATATAACTTATTTAGTTTTAAAACTATCCTATAACATATATTTTATTAACCCTGTCTTAAATATGAAGTTTCAGGGAAGTTGTTTGGCCTGTGTAGTCCAGTTTTTGTGGATACAGATTTTGAATTTCAGACTTTCTGGATGAAGATTAATGGGTCTGTTGCTTTCTGG
>NW_007728220.1:388420-389571 GCF_000696425.1 Galeopterus variegatus
TTTCTGAGGCTTTCAGGTAAAATCTTAATTTTGCTGTTAGCAATTTCACTAACATAATAAATACCACAGCTTTAAGAATAGTTTCAAATAATATTAATAATATGTGATCCAATGTTGAACCAAAATTATGTATTTATTTATTCATTTATTTGTATGCATATCTTGTTTTATCATTGAGTGTATATTTTTCTTATTACTTGAGATACAATGATGACTATGACATGATCTCTATTCTTACAATTTAGTAGGCAAAGAGGATGGATAAATTGAGAGCAATATAGAAATGATTTAGTACAAAATATTCTAAAAGTACAACAAGGAGAACAAGCAAAGCTGCCAGAGAAAGTAAATGAGGAATTCATAGAGGAAATGACATTAGTGATACATTCTAAATCATTAATATCTTCAATGGGAAGTCAAGAGGGTGTACCATCGTGTTTTCAGAGAGAGGGGGACAGGGGGAAGCCTTAACAGATTAAAAAAAATAAGTGGGATAATCAAAAGTTTGTGATTCATTTAGAATTTCCAGAGCATAGAATACTTAGGTAGGGAAAAGTTTGAGAGTAGATAAGGTAAAAATTGACTCTTAGGATTAGGATAAGATTAAGCCAAATTTAAGGCTAGAAACATTGGCTTGGATTGGGTTGTGAAGGGGGCCTTCATTGCCATTCTAAAAGGTTTAAATATTATCCCAGAGATAATGGGAGGTCATGGAAGAAATAAGTTTTATGAATAAAATACATTTCAATCCTAAAATATCAAGAAAATAAATAATTTATTTTTAGGTATTTTATTTTATTCTATTTTATTTATTTGTTTGTTTGTTTATTTTTTGGTGACTATTGTAAATAGACTTGCTTTCTTGATTTCTTTTTCTTCTATTTTGTTATTGGAGTACAAAAACACTACTGGTTTTTGCATATTGATTTTGTATCCTGCAACCTTAGTGAATTTGTTTATCAGCTCCAAGGGTTTTTTGGTAGAGTTTCTCAGGCTTTCTATACATAGAATCATATCATCTACAAAAAGGACAATTTTACTTAGTCTTTTCCTGTTTGGATGCCCTTTATTTCTTTCTCTTGCTTAATTTCTCTGGCAAGTACTTCCAGTACTGTGTTAAATAGAATTGGTGAGAGTGAACATCCTTGTCT
>NW_007728220.1:389942-393369 GCF_000696425.1 Galeopterus variegatus
ATTTATTTGTTTGTTTGTTTGTTTATATTTTGGTGACTATTGTAAATAGACTTGCTTTCTTGATTTCTTTTTCTTCTATTTTGTTATTGGAGTACAAAAACACTACTGGTTTTTGCATATTGATTTTGTATCCTGCAACCTTAGTGAATTTGTTTATCAGCTCCAGGGGTTTTTTGGTAGAGTTTCTCAGGCTTTCTATACATAGAATCATATCATCTACAAAAAAGGACAATTTTACTTAGTTTTTTCCTGTTTGGATGCCCTTTATTTCTTTCTCTTGCTTAATTGCTCTGGCAAGTACTTCCAGTACTGTGTTAAATAGAATTGGTGAGAGTGAACATCCTTGTCTTGTACCTGTTTTTAAGGAAAAAGCTTTGGGCTATTCCCCGTTCAGGATGAAACTGGCAGTGGTTTTGTCATATATGGCTTTTCCTGTGTTGAGATACCTTTTTTTAATATGTAATTTGGTTAGAGTCTTTATCATGAAGGAACGATGAATTCTGTCAAATACTTTTTCTGAATCTATTGATATGATCATATGGTTTTTGTTCTTGATTTTGTTGATGTAGTGTATTGTATTTATTGACTTGCTTATGTTGAACCTTCCTTGAATCCCTGGGATGAATCTCACTTGATCATGGTGTATAATCTTTAGCAGGATATTGCTTTCATCTGTTCTGTTTTGTATTAAGAAAACATTACAAAAGTGGTTTCATTTTATCATTCTCACCAACTACAAATCTATCCCTTTCTCTCTGTGTGTGTGTTTGTGTGTGTGCATGTGTGTATGTCTCTTTGTCTCTCTGCTTTCATGGAAGTTCATTATTGTCATTCTATATGGTTCCCAATTAGAGAGCTGTTTCAAAGATTTGACACATGCTCTAAAACAGTACCTAATATGATTCTTAGTATCAGAGAGAACTGTAAATGCATATGTGTGTATAAGACGGGAATTTCTAATAGTTACATTCAATGTTCTGTTAAAAAATGTTTGTCGGAAAGGACATTCTTGGGGGGGAGGGGAGAGAGGGAGGAGGGCGGGAGGTGTCGGTGATGGGCCATAATAATCATATACATTGTATATTGACAAAATAAAAATTAAAAAAAAAAATAAATAAATAAAAATAAAAAATGTTTGTCTCCTGCACCTGGAGCTCTTGTCTTTGCTGGATTTCTAGACTTAAGTTTATGACACAAAGCAGGACTATTTCACTAGAAATAGAGTGATGGTTCCAAAACAAAGCTGCTATACAGTGATTTTAGGGCTCCTGCGAGTTTAAAATTTCTCATAGGTGAATCTCAGGAAAAATAGGCAAAAAAAAAAAAAAATACGTTTATGGTATTGGCTTGTGTGATAAATCTTAGTTATCATTAAGAAATAGGGTTCTGTTGTACACTGGAGACTGAATGGACTATGGATAAAACTAGAAATCTCATGTTTTCTTCCTCATATTCTTATTTTTAGTTCTAAATATTCTAATGGATAATGTATCTTTTCTCTCTCAAGGCAGACCAATCAAAAACAGAACCTATAAACAAAAGGGGTTTGTGATACTCACTGAATAAAAATCCCAACTATTGAAGAACCTGCTCACAGATAATAATGGGTAGTAGAGGAGATATTTTAAAAATCCTGATATGTACAAATGAGTAGATGTTGTAATAAAAATATAAGAGTATCTATATTTCCAGTTTTTTAATATTTCCTCCTTTTCCTTGAACAATTATTTATATGTTATACTCATTGTGGACAACTTTAACATTGACTCTGTAAGTTTAAGATTAGCACAATGTGTTTATGAGTGAAATGTAAAAAAAATAAATCTTCAAATAGACATATGAAAACATGGTCAATATCATTTCATTAGGTGTATTAGTCCATTTCTGTTGCTTATAATAGAAATACTTGGAAATGGGTACACAATTTATTGCTTACAGTTTTGCAGGCTGGAAAAAGTCCAAAGTCCAGGGAACACATGTGGTGAGGGTCTTCTTTGGTGAGGGTTTTACAGCAATGCAGGGGTTTACATGGCGAAAAATGGTGGAGCACAGAGAGAGAGAAATTCTCCTGCACTTTTTTATTAAAGCGCTAAGAACCACATCCCTGACCACCACTAATAATCCATTCACTATGGCATTTTCCTGCAATGTATTCACCTCTTCAAGGCCTCACCTTCAGCTAACCATAATAGGATTTCCCGGCCTCAACAGTTACAATGGGAATTAAGCTTCTAATATATGAACTTTGGGGGGCACAACTCAATCAATCCACAGCATTAGGGAATTGAAGATTAAAACAACAGTGGGATACTACCACACGCCTACTAGAATAAGTAAAATCCAAAATACTGACAATACCAAAAGCTGATGAGGATGTGAAACAATAGGAATTCTTATTTATTGCTAATCAGAATACAAAATTTCACTGCCACTTTGAAAAACAGTTTGGCAGTTTCTTACAAAACTAAATATACCCTTACTATATGACTAGCAATCATGCTTATTGATATTTACCCAAATGAGCTGGAGATGTGCACACACACAAACCTGCCCATGAATGTGTATAGCAACTTTATCCATAATTGCCAATGCTTGAAAGCAGCCAAGATGCTCTTCAGTAGGTGAATGGATAATCATATTCTAGTATATTCATACAATAGAATTAATCAGCAATCAAAATAAATGAGGTACTATGACATGAAAATAACATGGGGAGAATTTAAATGCATATTGGTAAGTGAAAGAAGCAAACCTAAAAATGCTGCACAGTGTATGATGCCAACTATAAAACATTTTTAAAAAGGCAAAATAATGGAGAAAGCAATAAGATCAGTGGTTGTAACAGATTCATGAGGTAAGAGGGAGAGATAAGTGGAACATAGTGGATTTGAAGTGTAGTGAAACCACTCTACATGATACTGTAGTGGTGGATATATAGGGCCTGTATTATTTCATTTCTGTTGCTTATGACAAAATACACAGAACTGGATAATATGTAAGAAAACAAAATTTATTGCTTACAGCTTCTGAGGCTAGGAAGTCCAAGGTTCAGGGAACACATTTGGTGAAGTGTTGGGCGACGCCTGGGCTGCCAGCCATTTTGGGAAAGTACCTCAGCCATTTTAAACTTGCTTCGGGCTGATTCTGGGAAACCGAAACCTAAGCAGAGAACTCAAAACTTAAAAGAACTAACTTCCGGGGTACGGTGACTCTGCACTTTTTTCCCGCCTGCCCTGTCCTCACCCCTCCTCCCGGGTAGCAGTGTGTCAACTCCCTATTGGATAAGAGCTCCCCCGCCCCTGGTACCTTATAAAAACCCCTGCTTGCTGTAATAAACAGAGTTCCGGCTTTGACCGCTCTCGGTGTTCTTTCTTTGTCCCCGGGCCGAAGCGCAGAGGGGATCGGGCCTGCGACACTCATCATCCCG
>NW_007728220.1:394020-395659 GCF_000696425.1 Galeopterus variegatus
GCCTCAGGGCTCTGAGACCCATATCCCAAACCAGCAGGGGCATCTGCCGGAGCGGCTGCGGCCTGCGCCCTTTCCCACTCCACCCTCGCCTCCACAGCCCTTCCTTCCACCCGCTCCCCCTCAACCTTCTAAGCCTCCCTCAACCAATCCCTTTTGTTCCCCTTCATCCCCAGCACCTCCATGTCCGTACCTCCCTCCTCCCTCAGATTCAGCTGTCTGTAGTTTGTTTCCTGTTAATGTTAACCCGGGAGGGAATCATCCCGCCGCCTGGTACCCTTGGGAACCTGGCGATCTTAAAGAATTAAAAAAGGCAGTCATGGAGGATGGGCCCAATGCCCCCTGGACGGAGACCATCCTCCAGGGTTTAGCCCACCTTCCCTGTACGGCGGCGGACTGGAGGTCCTTGGCGCGTGCTGTTTTGCCTGGGAGTCAGTACATTAAGTGGAGTGCCCTGTACAAAGAGGAGTGCCAACAAATGGCTGAAAGAAACCACCATGCCAACCTCGTTATTCCTATTACTATGGGAATGCTCACGGGCCAAGATGCCCAATATGCTTCAGGGTTGCAACAGGCCGCTATCCCCGCTCCTTACCAGGACCAAGTACGTGCAGCGGGTTTGGCCGCCTGGAAAAAGTTAGAGGAAGGCCCAACTGAGAGTCCGATCACCGGAGTGCACCAAAAATATAATGAGGACCTGGCCTCGTTCATTGACAGAGTAGAGAGGAGCATTAAAAGGAAAATGCCACCTGGGGACCTCCGGGACCATTTTGTTAAAATGTTAGTGTGGGAAGGCATGACTACTGAACATAAAATGGCCTGTTCCGGCCTTAAGGAGAGATCTATGGACCGATGGGTAATTGCCACTAAGGACATCGGATCCAAATCATATGAGGCTAAGACCCTGGCTTCCGCCTTACAGGCCGCACAACAGGAAGGCATAGAGGCACTCGTGTGCTCTTTAAGACAAGTCTCCTTAGGACAGACTAGTGCTATGACAGATCGTAATTGTTTCTCTTGTGGTAAGCCGGGACATTTTAAACGGGACTGCCCTCAAAAACTTAAAGAGGATCCTGCATGTCCCTCTCCTGCTAATGCACCGCGGACTCCGTGCCCCAGGTGTAAAAAGGGTTTTCATTGGGCTAAAGATTGTCGCTCCAAGTTTGATCTAAAAGGAAAGCCTTTAAACTTTCAGAGGGGCGCTCCCCAGCCCCGTTAAATAAGGGGAAAAAACCTGTGACAGCTCACTGGACGGTCCCTTTGGTGCCGGGTCTAAGACCAAAAATGACTCTTCAGGTTGGGAGTAAAACCTTTAAGTTCCTAATTGACACTGGTGCAGATCGCACCGTGCTCCAAATGGAGGAGGTTCCTCCCTCCTGGCGACTAGTACCCGGCCCACCGCTTTTGGGGGTGGGGGGGACATTCCACCTCTTTGGAGACTGCGGAGTGGCTCCCTTGGAAAGACCCGGATGGGAGCATGGGAGAAGTCCACCCCCTAGTGGTCCCAGGCCTTGCTGCCAATTTGCTAGGAAAAGATATTTTAGGGGAAGCCAAGGCCTACATCACTACAGATCACAAGGCCTTTTATGATGATATCCTTGATAATGAAGAATATCAACAACAATTTGGACAAGGAAAAAAG
>NW_007728221.1:0-1434 GCF_000696425.1 Galeopterus variegatus
AATTCCTGTAGCAACACAGGGGAGAACGAAGTGGGGGGATCGCAGTGGGTAGCCCTTCCCACGGTTGAGTGGCTAGAAGAGGTCACTGACCTTGCAGAGCCTTTGGTTTGGGAGGAAGACAAACGATTCAACAAACAGTTTCAAGGCTGCCATGCCAAGTGTTTCAGAGAGTGGGTGTGTGGAGCCGAGGCAGCCACAGCCAGAGCACCTAACCTGGCCACGCCAGGTCATGAAGGCAGCCCAGAAGAGGTGGCATGAAACTGAGTCCTGAAGGATGAGTCAAGTCAGCTCAAACTGTACTTGAGGTTTAAGTCCTCTGTGTAGAGTGTTGTTCTGTGGGGTTGATAAGAAGGATGTAAATGAAGTCAGAAGGGGTGTTGGCAGGAGTGGTTGGGGGAACAGAGTGGTCTGGTTTCAAAGTAAGTACCATCCCCTTGTCCATGCCAAGGGAGATGTGGCCGTCAATGCAGAGAACTGCCCAAAGAAAGGAGCACTGTAGCCACAGTGCTGTCCAAAGGCCTTCAGTGGCCACTGTCATATGCCCAGTGTCCGACTGCTGCCCCCATCCAGGCAGCCACCCTCCACTGCCACCTGTGCCTCATGCCATGACAACTGGCACGAAGGCTTGCATTCGGGCTTGGGCTAGGGGGTCATGGCCTCACGCGGTGCTCTCCTGGTCCCGCAGACTGAAGGAGCTTGCAGCTGACCTGATAATCCTTTGGGAGTTCCCACCTCCCAACAACTTTGCTTGGACTTTGCGGAAACCTTGCTGCATAAGGAGAGGGACCCGCAGTAAACCCGCCCTCTGGATTCTGGGTGCAGCACACTCCCTGGGGAATACGGGACAGTTCTCAGGTGAAGAGGAGAGTGTCCCTGGCACAATGAGCACATGTCCTTGATTCGCTGTCTCATGAGCTCAGACACAAAACAAGCTCTGGTGGGAGCCCCTGGCCGAGGGGCAACAATTATGTGAGTGTTTAGGAAACAAAAGCAGAGGTGTTGGCGTGGGCGATGCCACCTGCCCTGCATTATTCACAGCACGCTCCCTCTGCACGTTGACGATGGGCTGCTCCAATGGAGTTCCATGCCCAAGCTCTGAAGCGGCTTCCCCAAACCCCATCCATTTTTCTGGGCTTGATTAATGGTGTTGTTAGCGGCTTTATTTGATTTTCATTAAGTTTGGGGATTGAGCTTACCAACTTGGTCAGAAATAAAATATTGTTTTTCATATTTCTAAAATCCCTTACGATAACAATCCAGGACGGAGTCCAGGATTTCCTCTCCCATTCTCTCCTGATATTAGGTTTAAATTTGGGGGCAGTGAGTTATTTGTTTGTCTGCTTTAGTGCCCTGGACATCCCTTACTAAGAGCCTTAGGATGAGGGAAAAGGCTTCACTTCCCAAAGACTATGCTTTTTGTGGCTACCACTTCTG
>NW_007728221.1:3396-31494 GCF_000696425.1 Galeopterus variegatus
CCTGAATTCCATGATGCCAGAGATTCCCTCGAACGCAAACGTTCTCATGTGGGTCCATGGTATTGGATAGCACATGGATTCTCCTGAGCAGTGCCAGACCATATAATTAGTGGCTAAATAAATTTTGCTGCATCAGTAAAATGGAATAATATTCAATATTCAAAAATGACGTTTTTTAAGAATTGTCAGTATTTAATATTAGCTGTGAGCTTGAAAAATAAACAATTGTCAGTGATACAGAAGAATTGTCATTATGACATATTTCTTGAAAAAGTGTAATATAAAAACACGTATAGATATAGAGAGAGGGAGAGAGAGAGAGAGTTTAGTCCAGTGATTCAAAATATACACACTAACTGAAACTGTGCCTATCTTATGACCCAATGATTCCACTTCTGGGTAGAAATTCAAGAGAATTCCTAGAAGACATATATATGAATATTCATCACATGCACCATTATAATAGCAAAATATTAGAAACAATTTAAATGTCCACTACTCNTGGTCAGAAATAAAATATTGTTTTTCATATTTCTAAAATCCCTTACGATAACAATCCAGGATGGAGTCCAGGATTTCCTCTCCCATTCTCTCCTGATATTAGGTTTAAATTTGGGGGCAGTGAGTTATTTGTTTGTCTGCTTTACTGCCCTGGACATCCCTCACTAAGAGCATTAGGATGAGGGAAAAGGCTTCACTTCCCAAAGACTATGCTTTTTGTGGCTACCACTTCTGACATCTTACCATTTGAACATGGTAGATCCTTTTGCAGACAACTTTTGTCTAATATTTTACACAAAATTTTTGTGTAATGTTCTGTAGACAGCTTTTGTAATCATTATTTTCTGTTAATTGGTAGAATTGTTGTTTCTTACTTTGCAGCAGGGCCTAGAACAGATTATTATTCCAATACAAATTACACAGCAAGCTTGGAGTTTTTAGTTGCCAAATTATTGCTGGCAATAAGGAAACCTGGACTCCCAGATGGAGGTGGAATCCACCCACCACCTTTACCTATTTGTCAAAGCAAACTGAGATGTGGGGGCAGGGTGGGTACCTGACCTGGCTTTTCCTTGAGGCTCTGTGACTGAAACAGAGCAGCCCATGCCCAAGTGTTGGATCCATGAAGCAGGTATCTGGGAACCAGCATCTGCCAAACCAGTCTTGCCTGGACCCCATTGCTGAGTCCTAGGGATGGGCACAGAGTGGACATAACTTGTGGGATGTGGAATGTGACTGAGTGGGGGTGATGCTCACTCAACCACAACACATCGGTAACCACTCAGACTTCCAGGTTGGGCAGACAGACCATGGGAGCCCTGTACTCAACCAATTTCAGGAAGAAGACAATGGCTTCAACTTTAAACACATTGGGTCTAGATTGCTCGTGGCACATCCCAATGACACTAGCTAGTATATGAGCCAGCAAGAAGAAGGTGTCAGATTTAGCAATGTTGTTGTTAAGAGGCGATAGTCCTCATCTGATGCATTCCCTGAGCATATGTTCATTGAGGGCCACCTGGGCATGGAATGAGAATAGGAAATTCTGGAATAAGAGTAAGCCTTAGATACAAAATCATGATCCTTGGTCTTTTGGAGCTTGTAGTCTGTGAGGGGAGGGGACAGATGCTAAACACACAGTCATACATCAGTGGCTGGGGCCAAGACACAAGAAACGTGGTTTTGAGTGGAGATGGCAGGATCCTCGTCCTCTCAGAGGGTGCAGGGGTAAGGCCAAGTGTGGCCGTGGAGAAGCAGGAGGGGAGAGGGCCAGAGTTGAAGGCGAGCTCCTGGTGTCCTATGACCCAATGATTCCACTTCTGGGTAGAAATTCAAGAGAATTCCTAGAAGACATATATATGAATATTCATCACATGCACCATTATAATAGCAAAATATTAGAAACAATTTAAATGTCCACTACTCGTGGAATGGACAAATAAAACATTCATTCAGTGAAACACTGTTCAGTACGTAAGTAAAAACTAAATCTCTATGGATCAGCATTGATATTTCTCAAAAATATAATGTTTAATCAAAACACAGGGCTGCAAAATAAAGCTTTTAGTATGATATCATTCATACACATTCCTAGAGACACAAATATTCTAAATCACTCGTGAATGCCAGTATATAATATACCAGTCCCCCCAAAATAGGCTAGAAAGATATACTCAAATCACTACAGCTGTTGAAATGAGCCTGGGGTGGGGGATCAAGGGGACCTGAACTCTATGCTATGTTTTAATTCTTTAGAAAGTAAAAAAAGGCCGGCCCGTGGCTCACTTGGTAGAGTGCGGTGCTGATAACACCAAGGCCACGGGAAAGATATACTCAAATCACTACAGCTGTTGAAATGAGCCTGGGGTGGGGGATCAAGGGGACCTGAACTCTATGCTATGTTTTAATTCTTTAGAAAGAAAAAAAGACTTGCAATAAATGTAATCTATATTAAAAGTTAAATCTATATGGTGGATATATGGGTGCTTATTGTATTTGTAGTTTTACAACTTTAAGAGGTAGAGTGCGGTGAGAAAGTAAAAAAGACTTGCAATAAACGTAATCTATATTAACAGTTAAATCTATATGGTGGATATATGGGTGCTTATTGTATTTGTAGTTTTACAACTTTAAGATTTGTATATTTGGGGCCGAGCCCATGGCGCACTCGGGAGAGTGCAGCGTTGGGAGCGCAGCAGCGCTCCCGCCACGGGTTCGGATCCTATATAGGGATGACCAGTACACTCACTGGCTGAGCGCAGTGTGGCCTGTCTCAAAAAGGACAAAAAAAAAAAAAAAAGATTTGTATATTTGCCTTTATATATCTCATAGAAAAGTGTAGAAGGAAGTACATAAGATATTAATGATGCTGTCCTCTGGTTGATAATGTTCTAGGTGATTTTGTTTACTTTTTCAAATTTTTCTATATTTTCTAAATTTTCCCTATTAGACTATATAACTTTTATAATCAGTAGAATAATAGACCCATCTCCCAATTTTCCAAGCGATAATTCATTTTATGCCTCCAGGCTTTTGATACAAAGCAGAGCATATTACTGAAGCCAGGCACTGTGGAAAATCAAGAAGTTAATAATGCTAGTATTTGACAGCAAATTTTCTTCAAAAGAAAAATAGACATTTAGCAGGTGCAAACTTTTAAGATTAAAGGATTTTAGTATCACTTCTCTATTCCTTATCTATGCTTATTTTTATTCTTTATGTCTATTCTGTGACAAAACGCAGGCAGGTGCCACTTCACATACATCCAGTGCTTCTTGCATGTGGCGTAGTTCATCTTTGGATATTAGAACTGGGCCACACATTATCGATTACCCGGTGCAGCCCCATCATTTTACCTGCAGGGAAACTGAGGCCAAGAAAGATGAATGGGCTTGCCCAAGGTCAGGCAGCAGGACTGGAAACCGAGTCTGAAACTTGTTGACATCTTACTGACGCCCATGCCACCTCAGAGTGTTTTGTGGACAGTGGTGGCAAAATCACATTATGTGCCCAAATATGAAAAATAAGATAAAAATATCAACAAAGCAATGAATTGATATTATTTTAAATAGTAAACTTAAATTGTGTTATAGATAAAAGCTAACATGGTTATCTTCACTTAGACCCAGATTTATATTTCCATCCTCAAAATCTAATTACTTATTTGAGTAGAAGTCTCTTCCGTTATTGAATTCGGTCCTGGAGTAATGCATTTGGATTCCAACAAGCAGGCGTACATTTCTCAGCTTGCCTTTTCCACCAAGCACTGATTCACTCTACACAGCACTTCCAAAACCTGACCCTCATCAAAGCAGAGGGTCTCACTAAAGCTAAACAAATGAGTGCCCCTCTCAGTCGCTACCCAACAGGAGACCTGCTCATTGACTTGGTGATGATTTTTCCCTGCTGGGCCCCCTCCCAGCGCCCTGCAGTCCCCTGTGACAGACACATGATAGGCAGCAAGTAAATGAGCCTGTTTCAAAGGACAGTCAGGGGAACGGGTCCTCGTAGCCACCCCAAGCCAGTCCATTCTCTTTACTTTGCTCTGTGCCTCTGTCCTTCCCACTTTCAAAGTCACAAAAAGGAACCAATTCCATGGTCACCATAACTGGAAGGCCTAAGCTGTCAGGGTACAATGGTGACCTGGAGGTGAGTCCCAACCTGCCCAGCCACCTCTACCCACTGCCTGTCTGGGTGCAGCCACCAACACCTCCCCCAAAGGAGGGAGGCAGGGCCCTGACCTTTCAAGGGTTCATGTCCAGCCCATCACCACCCTCGCCCCACACACCATAGCCAGCCTGACCCTCCCTGTTCCTCACTGACTGCCCCCACCAACAGGAGACAGCCAGCCTCCCTGCCCGAGACACCAAAGTCCTTTAAGCTCTGTCCCCTGCTTACACCTTCATCCTCATAGCGGGCTTACACACCCCTCCCGAACACATGCACACACTCATACACACAAGCAAGCACTGTACACACACTTTGACACAAGTATACCATATACACTCACATGTGTGCACCTGCATACACAGGTACACAGATGTGCATGTACACACGCACAAAGACACACACACGTATACACACTCACACTGAAGCACCTGCACACACAGATCTGCATGCACCCACATGAATACACACATACACAATCACATACACACACACTTTCATTTACTTACACACACACATGCATGCACACACTCCAAAAGTTTGCAAGTTCGAGTGCACACAGGTTGCTCCCTCTGCCGGGATCCCTCCCTCCAGGCTCCAGCTGCCCCTTTCTCATCTGTCTCCAGCTGCATGCTCAGACATTGCTGCACCAGCAGAGGGGCTTGGCCAGCATGGGGAGCCCCTCCCATGATCTCTGCAGCCCTCCAGCACCCAGCATAGGGCCTGGCATAAGGCAGACACAGAATAGACTCCTACATCAGGAATTAATGAATGAATAAGACTCATGACTGTTTTTAAAATCAGAACCCATAAATACAAACAGAGCCCTGAGAAGTGGCTTTCCTCCCGCCTTCCAGCTACCCAAAGCCACCTGTCCAAATACCTGTCAGCTCCCTCCAGGGGTTCCGTGCAAAGGCGCTCACACTTTACGTTCCAACTCCCTACAGAGGCACATGTTCTTCATCTCTCAGCTATCCCCTTATGAAATCAGCTACCTGGATGCCAGATACTCACAACTGTGAACGTTTTGCAGCTAAAATTACAGGTTATGTTGTTGTTGTTTTTGCTGTTATCTTTCCTTCAAAAATCTAAGCCCAGGGGAAGCATTTGAAGCACCTTGAAGCTCTGCTCCTGCATCCATGAGGCAGGTCAGGAAGACTCACTGTCTTGTGACTGATCCCTTTCAAGGTGTCTCACGGAGGCCTCGGCCTGGGGAAGAGCAGACAAGACTGTCAGCAAATACCCACTCCCTGTCAGTGCCCTGCCTGGGCTGATAAACTCCCCTTCCCTGGTAAAGCCCCTCCTGGTCTAGGCACAGTGGTCTGAGGCTGGGGCCCAAGAGGAGGAGCCCCAACCTTCTGCAGGATCCTGCTCCATCCATCTAACAAGATGTATGGATGGCCCCTCTGAGCCAGGTCCCCAGGTGGCACCAGCACACAGGAGTGAACAAACTGGAAAAGAGGACACTTCACCTGGGCAGCTGCTGTGCAGAACAGGCCAGGCCAGGGAATCAGAAATAGATTGCCCAGGACCAGCAGGGGCCATGCAGGTGTCCACTAACCGAGCAGCCAGCTCTGCTGCCCAGAACCTCTGTGCGTTTCTATCTCCCATGCTACCATGTTGGGGTCTCAAGAGTTTTTATACTGAGAATATAATGAAATATTTAAAGAATATAAAAAATTACAGATATGTATAAATGTCCAGAATAAACACGTTAATACTTCCATAAGTGCCTAGGAGATTTTTCGAGAAATAAAATAATATGGCTAGAACCAAAGTCTGCTCTGTCCCCATCCCCAGTCTCATTCCCCTTCCTTGCCCCAACAAGCAAACCCCATCCTAAAGTTGGTATGTCTTCTTCCTATCCTGAGAATAATATTGAGATAGTTTGGATGTGTTGTCCCCACCAAAACTTGAGAAACAAAAAAATATGGCTAGAACCAAAGTCTGCTCTGTCCCCATCCCCAGTCTCATTCCCCTTCCTTGCCCAACAAGCAAACCCCATCCTAAAGTTGGTACGTCTTCTTCCTATCCTGAGAATAATATTGAGATAGTTTGGATGTGTTGTCCCCACCAAAACTCATGTGGAAATCTGATCCCCAATGTGGCAGTGCTGGAAGCTGTTTGAGTCATGGGGGTGGATCCTTCATGAATGGATTAATGCTCTCCCTTGGTGGGGGGATTGATGAGTGAGTTCTCACTCTATTAGTTCCCATGAGAGCTGGTTATTTAAAAGATCCTGGCACCTCCCCTCTCTCTCTCTTGCTTCTTCTTGCCATGTGATCTGCTTGTACCCACTGGCTGTCTGCTGCTTTCCGCCATGAGTAGAAGCAGCCTGAGGCCTGCACCAGATGCAGCTGTCTCAGAATTGTAAGCCAAATAAACCTCTGTTCTTTATAAATTACCCAGTCTCAGGTGTTCCGTTATAGCAACACAAAACACACTAATACAAATACTTTATGGATATGCACCCAACAAGAGGATATAGCAATGCTTTCTTTATTTTTACTATTTACACAAAGTCTTTTCTTCACTCATCATTGTAGCTTTAAGCAGCCTTGGAGTTGACTCATAAATCTGGTTCATTTATTTTAATTGCTGTTAGATACATGCATAGGAGTATACCGTAATTTATTCATCCAATTCCTCCTTGGTGGCCATCCCAATCTTTCACTACTATAAACAATGCTCTAGCAAACCACCTTGTTCACATCTCCCTGTGCCCATGGAGGAGTTACCCAGGGAGAACACCTAGGAGTAGGATCTCTGGGTTATTAGTTTGTGCTTATCCAGCTTCACTGGGGCTCGACTGACCTCCAAAGGCAGAGCTGAGGCACTCTCCTCCCAGCAGTGAGACACCCTCGTCCTTCCTGTCACTGTCACGCCCTGTCTAGTGGTGTCCTGGGGTAGTGTTGACAGGCACTCCCCTAGCCAGGGCACTTGGGCATATGTTGTGGTGCATATCAGCCACTAGGTATTTTGTCTTCTGTGAAATGTGGGGTCCAGTCCAGTGACCATTTTTCTCCAGGGTTCTTTGTCTTTTCTCTTACTTGGTGCTCTCTTTGGATGAGAGGCTCATGCCTGACCCTAGGACGGACGGTGCCCTTTCTCATTTTCTGTTCTTTCTCGGGCAGGTCCCACTGTGAACACCACACTGCTCCTCACAGTAAAGCAGTGTCCTGAGTGGGCTCAGGACAAGGGATGGAAGGACAGCTCCACCCATCTTGGAGCTCTGGGGCTGGTTGCCCCATCCCTGGCTCTTCAGATAAGGTGGAACAGTGGACATCCAGCCCATGTGAGGAGTCCTGAGTGCTGGAACAGGCAGGTGAGCAGCAGATCCCATTGGCCATCCCAGCCTCGCTCACTGTAGCCACCATGAGTGGCTTATGTCGCATCTGATAACTCTTAAGTGAATAAAACCTGGTTTAACTTATTATGAATTTGAGATATCCTCAACACAAATTTCAGAAAGTAACAGTGGAAAAAGAGAGAGGCAAGGCAAGTTGGAATCATCTTGGCGAGGTTCGGCACAGCTCTGCACAGTTCCTTCCCCAGACCTGCCACGGGAAGATGGACCTGCAGAGAGTTCTCAGGGGGCCTCTGCAGCACCTCAAACCCTACCCCAGAGCCTGGAGGAAGCACCCTGTGTGCAGCATCTGCTGAGCTATCTGGAGGAAGCAGCAGAGAGATTGTTCTCACCAAAGGCTGATTTCCTCCAATAAGTAAACATGGTGTTAGCAAAGCAGAGGACAAAAAAGAAGAGGAGGTCCTCAGAGGGGTCGGAGGCACCCAGGAGGAGAGGGCAAGGTCTGCATCCCTGGTCTCTGCCTGGCTCCTCCCCACCCAAAGAGAGCTGCTGGGAGAGGTGGAAGAGATAGAAGAAGGATGCTGCAGAGGAGCCTTGGGAGAGAGGGGTTCTGATTTGAATTAAAGTCAGGTTAAGACATGTTCATCTTTTAGAGGAAGAGAATCCTGTAACAAACCTCTTAAGGGAATGGCAGGGCAGAGGCAGGCATAGGTCCACAACCTCGGCTGACCACAACCCAGCTCGCCCGCCTCCCTCAGCACCCACCCCATGCCCAGCCACGGGAATCACAACCTGTGTCCAGCCCTCAAACTGAAACTCTTAGGGGAGAGAAAAAAAGAGTCTCAAATAAGAAGGAGAACAAGGCCAGGAGAAACAAATATTGAAACAGATAGGAAGTCTTGATCGAGCTACATACATTAAAATGAAAAGGGATGGCTTAGCACTGTGGAAAATATGAAAACACAAAAATAAATATACAAAATTTTAAAACATGCTAGGTAGGCAGAAAGAGCTGAATATTCCACTTGGGTGGAGGGGTGGAGGGGACAAGAATCGGTAGAAAATTCCACAGGAGTGCTTCATGTTAAAGAAGATCTTACATGGTACAGAGAGGCAATGAAAGAAGAACTCAATAGTAGATGATTCTGCTCAGGTATTTTGGGGAAAGTGTTCTGATACATGCAGCTTTGAAATGCATCAAAAATAAGAGCGATTGAGGAAGGGAGAGAAAGAGGGGTGGAGAGATGGTGTTAAAACGAGTACAGTGAGGTGTTGGTAGTAGAATTTAGGTGGGGGCAGACGGGGGTTCACTGTAAAATTCTATCATCTTTTCTATATGTGGAAAATTTTACACTAAAGTGTTGAGGAAAAAAGATAAGACCTATTCTTCAAAATTATCATAAGTATTAGATGAGATAACAAATGTGGAAGGGTTCTGTACGCTACAGAGGATTTATAGATTCTTAAATGATTAAAATTTCGGAATGGCATAACAAGGGCAGATTAAAGAGCTACAGAAAAAAAACAGAGGGACTCTGCAGAACTAATAAATATTAGAAATAGTACAGAAAATACATGTCCTGATTACCAAATTTCTGGCATAGAGGAAATACTGAATATAACCAAAATGAAAGCAGATTGAAAAGACAAAGTGACTAAAGTAATTAAAAAGAAACCAATAGATTTGAAGAGCAAAAAACAGGTATCCAACTTATAGATAATTGGTATCTCTAAAATAGGGAACATACCAAATGGAAAATAAAATATTCGAAGAAAATGAGAAGAAAGTATTTGAAAGATTGAGAGGGCACATCATATTCCAGAAGAAAATGTTATGTACTGGTAAGCTTTATCAAGGATAAAGAAAAAAATTCTTTAGACATTCAGACAAAAAAAAAATATGCCAGTTCCTTACAAAGAGGGAAGTCAAGCTGACTTCGGATTTCCCCAAGCACCAGTAGATTCCAGAAAACAACAGAGGAATGTTCAAAATGGGTGGGAAATAAACCATGACCCCCCAAAATTTGTACTAAGCCAAGTTGAGCAATGGGCAATCTTAAACATGCAAACACTAAAAATATTGGCTATTATCAAAAAGAAAAAAGATAACAAATTTTGGCAAAGATTTGGAGAAAAGGAAATCCTTACACAGTGTTGGTGGGAATGTAAGTTGGTACAGCATTTATNTACTGGTAAGCTTTATCAAGGATAAAGAAAAAAATTCTTTAGACATTCAGACAAAAAAAAAATATGCCAGTTCCTTACAAAGAGGGAAGTCAAGCTGACTTCGGATTTCCCCAAGCACCAGTAGATTCCAGAAAACAACAGAGGAATGTTCAAAATGGGTGGGAAATAAACCATGACCCCCCAAAATTTGTACTAAGCCAAGTTGAGCAATGGGCAATCTTAAACATGCAAACACTAAAAATATTGGCTATTATCAAAAAGAAAAAAGATAACAAATTTTGGCAAAGATTTGGAGAAAAGGAAATCCTTACACAGTGTTGGTGGGAATGTAAGTTGGTACAGCATTTATAGAAAAGTGCATGGAGGCTCCTCAGTAAATTAAAAATAGAATTGTCATATGTTCCAGCAATCCTACTCCTGAGTATCTATCCAAAGAAAACAAAATCAGTATCTTGAACAGATATCTGCACTCCCGTGTTCATTGCAATTTTATTCACAATGGCTAAGGAATGGAACCAACCTAAATATTGGTCAATGGATAAATTAGTAAAGAAAATGTGGTATACACACACACACACACACACACACACACAATGGAATATTACTCAGCCTTAAAGAAGAAGGAAATCCTGACATTTGAGACAAGATGGATGAACCTGGAGGACATTATGCTAAGTGAAATAAGCCAGACTTGAAAGGCAAATACTGCACGATCTCACTCATATGTGGAATTTAAAATAGTCAAACTCATAGAAGCAGAGAGACTAATAGTGGTTACCAATGGCTGGTGGGGAGGGAAGGTGCAGATTGGAAAGATGTGGGTCAACGGGAACAAACGTTCAGTTATAAGATGAATAAGTTCTGGAGATCTCATGCACAGCAATGAGACTGTAGTTAATACTGTATACTTGGAATTTGCTAAGAGGGTAGATCTTAAGTGTTCTCAACACACACACATACAGGGTAACTAGGTGAAAAGATGGACATGTTAATTAGCTTTACTGTGGTGATCATTTCACAGTGTACATGTATATCAAATCATCATGTTGTACACCTTAAAAATGTGCAATTTTTAATTGTCAAATATATCACAATAAAGTTAGAAAAAATAACCTCAGTAATGTAACTTAAAAAAGATGATAGAATTAAGACCAAACTTAACAGAAGTGTATAACTGGATAAACTCACATTTTAAAGATTACTTTTGAAAAAACAAAGAGATACATAAAACACAAAGTCACTGAGAAACCTGGAAGTAAGTGGAGAAGCAAAGACACCCCAGGCAAAGGCAGACAAAGACAAGCCAGGGCTGAGATGGTGACACCAGCCAAGGGGATTCAAGGGAAATGCATTCGGGAGAGAAAGAAAGGCCCTTTACAATGATAAAGAGTATAATGTACAATAAAGTTCTAACTGTCAGGAAAATTTATGTGCCAAATAATGTAGCACCAAATTATAAAAGGAAAAGCTACAGTAAGTACAAAAAGAAATAGAAACCCAACAGCAGCATAAAGATTTAACTCCCTCCTCTCTGCCTATGACCAATCAATCACATAAACAGCTACAAAAACAAAAGATTAAGGATGGGGGTCTATGTAACAAAATGAATAAATATGTCTCAAAGTATGTGCATCAAACAGAATGTCACCTCCTTTCCAATGCCTATGGGATGTTTACAAACACTAGCCTCCCAGACCTCAATGGCCAACCTACTTATACAGGAGTGGACAGAGTTAAGGGAACCAGGCAGGGAAGTTGAGGCACCAGAAACCAGCACCAGCTAGAAGCCATGCCCACCCTAGGGCTGAAGAAGCGAAGAGAGGACTCACTGCCTGGAGCCTAGCGAGCACCTGGCATTTCTCTCCACCTGCCTTCTAGTCCCCCCCCCCTTCCTGCCCTGGGACCCACCTGGAGGCTAGCCAGTGGCAAGGTTGCTCGGGTGATGCAGACTCAAAGGTCAGCCTCCTGGGGCCTGGAACAGGGCAGAAATGGGTGAGAAATAGACCAGAGAGGAGCAAATGAAGAATGTGCAGCACATTAGTCCAATTAAATCAGAAAAAATTTATACAACATAATAAAGCATATTTTGCTCAAATCCATGCTAATGAATATGAGACCTGGAAGAAATGGATGACTTTCCAGGAAAATATGAATACAAGAAAAATACATAGAATATAGAAAAAATTAGTAGATGAATTACCATAGAAAAATATTTTGTATATTAATTTTATAATCAGATACTTTACTGAATCTCCTTATTTTTCCAAGAAGTTTTCACTAAATTCTCCTAATTCTTTCAGGTACACAGTTTAAGGCACCTGAAAATAATGATAATTTTGCTCCCTTTTCCCCAATTTTTATATCTTATGCCTTTTTACTTTCTAGCTCTATTAGTCCTTTCAGCACAGTGTCAAATAGTGGTAAAAATCATCATCTTTGCTGTACTTCTGCCTCTAATGGCATGCTCTTTTTCCCTATTCAATAGAGAGCTGGTATCTTGTATGAGTTTGTTCTCTTGATACATTAAGGGAGTATTTATTCCTGCCTTAGGTGTGTCTGTACACTTTTATCAAATACCATTTGGCTTTAATGGAGATAATCACTGCCTTTCTCTCTCTTTGTCTCTTGGGACCCTTTCATATGGGAAATTATTTTCTGACTATTTTTTAATATTAATTATTTCCTAATAGTAAAACATCTTTGCATTTTTGGAATGAGCCTCTCCTGGTTGTATTGCAATATTTTTTAAATAGGTTTATAGATTTAATTAGCTAACACTGTATTCTGAGTTTTTGCATCAATTGATATGAGATTTCATTTTTCTGCTCCCTTTGTCAGGTGTTGGTGTGAACTTTATGCTGACTTCATAAAATAATTTTAAAGTTTTCCTTTTCTCTAAATTCTAGAAGAGCTTAAATATGCATTCAAATTCTATACTTTGATGATATAGATTCAATCAGTTCTTAGTGGTTTGATATACAAATTGGGGAGAAGGAAAATTATTCTCCTGAAAGAATCAGGAGAACCCATTGAAAAACTATTATTATTGAAAAATAAGAGAATTTAGTAAAGTGTCTTGGTATGTAATTGATATTCAAAAATAATCCGCTCTTCTCCATGTAGAAAACTACCATTTAGAAAATATAATGGAAAGAAAGTGATAGCCTTTCCCCACACGACTTCCTCCCACATCCACCTTACCCACCACTCAGAGCCGTCCTGGAGCAAAGGCTCACACAGACGTGCATTCTTATCTATTGTTTTCATATGCTCTCTCCCATCCCAAGGTGAACTTTAGAATTAGCTCAGAACTTTAGAATAAAACTCATCAGTGTCTTAGGACTACATTGCATTCATAAATAAATATAGGGAGACCTGACTTCTTTATAATTAAGAGTCTTGCTGTCCAATATGATTTGATTTTTACTTCTCAGGTCTTCTTTGACCTGCAGAAGAATTTAAAGTTTTCTTATTTTAAATTCATGCAGGGATAATTTTTTTGGCTTTTGTAAACTCATTCATTTACTGAAAGCATACTACAAGTTGAATCCTCCTGACACAGGAGAGTCGTCCTTGCCCCACGGAGCTTCTATTCTGGTGTTGAAGAGAGGCTTAAGTAAATACAGGTTGAGTATTTCTAATCCAAAACTCCAAAATCTGAAATTTTTTGTACTTTCAGATTAGGGATGCTGAACCTAATACAAATATTCCAAGATCCCCAAAAAAAAAAAAATCTAAATTCGAAATACTTGTCATCCCAAGCATTTCCAATAAGGGGTATTCAACCTGCACGTAATACACTATCAGGCAGTGGTAACTGCTATGAAGAGAAATAAAGCTGAAGAAAGTGATAGGTAGTGATCAGGGCTATTTTACACAGGTGATGGGGGGGTGGCTCTCTGATGGATGATCTTGCAGAATCTGGACTGTCCTGGGTGAGGGGACAGCATGTGCAAAGGCCCTGGGGCCTGGCCAGTGTGGCTGCAGTGGGGTAATCTTTTAGATGGTGGGGGTCAGGGCTGGGCACTGCAGAGCCTCATAGGCCATCGTAAGGGTGTTGAATGTCATTCCAAGAGAACTAGGAAGATTTGGGGTGGTTTTGGCAAGAGAATGACATCTGATGCCCATTTTAAAAATATCGCTTTGGCTGCTCTGTAGAGAGGCAACTGCAGGGGGCAAGTCTGGACCCCGCACGCAGGCCTCCCTCTGCGGCCCATCACTCGCCCTGCACAGGGCACGAAGCACAGCAGTGACACAGTCTCACCCCAGAGCTGAGCGCACACAGCCAACGGCGGCGGTTCCCACAGACCCTGCCCTTCGACTCATGGCAAGGAACCTCACGGGAGCACCTGCCCATCTCTCCCCACACGCCCGTCCTCACTGTGGGCAGGGACCTCCCAGTTCAGCCAGAGACAGAAGCGGCAGGAGAGTGCTTCCTCGCGCCCTGCATCCCCGGGCCCGCTCCAGCTCTGCCCGAACTGCTCATCAGCCCACCGCTTGTCCAAAGGCCGAGCCGCCCACAGCCTTTGCCGTCCCTCTCAATGACGACGCCACGCTTCTGACTGCTGGGCTCAAAACGTTCGGAGTCATCTTTCCTTCAAATCCCGCATCCTGGAAATTCTGCTAGCCCTGCCCTTCAACCTGCTTGCAGCATCGGCCGCTTCTGGCCACCTTCCCAGCTAACATGTCCCATTGCCATCAGTGCTGGCCTGGGTTGCTGTGCAGTCCTCCAGACCGTCTCCACAGTCTGTTCCTACAATCCCAGCAAGGCTCCTGCTTCGCTCCGAGGGAAAGCCCAAGTCCTCCCCAAAGCTCATGGGCCTGGCCCCAACCCACTCCAAAGGCTGTCCCTCCACCACACCCTTGAGCCTCACACACAGCCCCACTGTGTCTGACGCCTGCCCTAGGGACCCTGCACTCGCTGTTGCCTCTACCTCGAATGTTCTCTCCATAGACATCTGCACAGCCAACATCCCCACCTCTTTCAGGTCTTTGCTCCAATGTCATCTGCCCATCAAGGCTGACCTTGGACACCCTATTTAAAATTACAATCGGCACTCCAGTCCACTTTCGCTGCTCTACATAGTCTTTGTCACTTAATTACCTTCCACCATGCTATATAAAGTACAAAACACATTATGTTCATTGTTTAATTCCTCTCCATTCCCCAAAAATGTACACTCACAGGGTCAGGAATCCCAAGCACCTAGAACAGTGCCTGCTCATCACAGGGGCTCCATAACTATTTGGTGAATGAGAAACAAGTGATTATTATCATCTGTGCATTTACAAAGAGTCAGCACCAAGAAGAGAAACAGGGTCATCACCCTTGAGGAGTTCACAGTCCACGAAGGGAGAAGGCGTTGGAAATGAAGACCCTGCACACTTTTGCAGAATGACTCCGTCAGGCATCGACAGGCTCCAGTGGCCAGAGCCCAACTTGCTGCTGCCGATGGCTCTGGGTTCCTATAGGACAGAGGTCAATGGAGGGTGGGTGGGAGCAGGAGAAGGTGGGGGTATTTCAGCCCCCAGGGCCACCTGCCACCTGTCTCCATGGCCTCAAAGATTTCCTCAGTTCCTATTAGCCTCCTAAGTTTGCCTTTGGAAAAGTACTCCTTAGAGGAACCCATAGCAAAAGAAGGAAGGGAGGGAGAGAGGAAAGAAGTGGAAGGGAAAGAAAGAGAGACAGAGAGAGAGAGAGTGAAAGAGAAAGAAAGAAAAGGAAGGAAGCCCTACTACAGGTAGCAAGAAGAGAGAAGGCATGAGCGATGGTTCTCAGTGATACAAAAACAGATACTTTATGAGCAGCTCAAACTGAGGTCAGGACATCCTGGCTCAAAAGTGAGTGGATGATGCAGTGTGTCAATGAGGTTGGAGCTGAAAGGTCCCATATGGACCACTGCACCCCAAAAGACCGCCCAGTGCCTCCTAAACTCCACCACACACTCATTGCCTTCCCTTAAGAGGCTCATGGACTGGCAGGGACAGAGTCACAGCACCCTGTGGTGTGTGCTGCAATCGTTTGGGGGTTAAATGGAGATGAAAAATGAGTTTCAACTTTCTGTAACTGATTTATTTTGGTTGGCAATGACTTCCTGGGGTAAAATGTCACAAAAGTTTCTGGGGGGTGTCAGGTCCAGCAGAAAAATGGTGCTGGGTTGATTGATAAGTTTGTCCTGGGAAGGGAGGCAGGTGCAGGGGGTATGGAAAACTTGGAACATTTCAAAAATATATGTTTAAAAAATAACTCCCCCAAGTGACTGAGCAGAAACATATAAAAATATAAAAGCCATTTCTATGTAAAATTATCGGACATTATGTTGACAATGGATCTTTAAAAATGAGATCTATCACAAATAACAGGTTTAACAGGCAAATAAAATAAGAGCTGCCTAGACTGCCTGAAGAGGAGTTTTATTCCTCCTATTCCAACAGAGCACACGCTCCCTTAACAGAGGCTGGAAGTCCCCCAAGGCCACTGTCATGGAGAGATGGGCTGCCCCATGTTCTTTCTGCCCCAATTTCACAGCTGAGGACTCTGGCATCTCTGTGAGGTCAAATATTAATTCACAAGGGCAGGGAGATGAGTTAGCACAAGTTCTCAGGAAAGCAATTCGGCAATTCGTATCAGGAGCCTTTGTGATGACCTGTTGCTATTGCTTCTGCGAAGTCTCACAGAGATACAGATAAAGACATTTACACAAAGCTCTTCATAAGCTTCTCGTCACAGCAAGAAACTGAAAACAACGCGATGTGGGAAGCAGTGAAGTAATAAATTTCATATTTATGGAATATTATGCAATGATGAAAACGTTGCTTACAAAAAGCTGTTTTAATGGTGTCGAGAAATGTTTTTGATATAATATTGAACCAAAATCAGAATGCAAAATTTTATTTAAAGTATGACCTCAATTAGGAAAAGCAAGAAAGCAAGTTTAAAAATACTGGAAAGAAAAATGTGAGGATGTTAACAGTGAATGGGAAAATTGCGGGTGAGTTTTCCACATCGTTACACCTTTGATTTTCCAAATTTACTACAGTAAGTGCATATCAGATAAAATTCAGTTATAAACGTATTCTAAAAAATGAGGGAGCAGGAAGGATGTTTCTACTTTTTAGAGGTGGGAGCCCAAAGTGTAAAGGGAAACCAAGGCAGCTGTCTACTCTTTACCTGGACAACAGCTTGGCCCCCTGTGGGATCACAAAACCAGATGTAAGCAAATGTAGGCTCAGGCCTGAGGGGCAGTCTCAAGGCCCTGCCCCAGCTCTCACCAGCCCTGCAGCCTGGAACAGCAAGCAGCGCCTGGGGAGGGAACAACCGTCCAGGGACACTCGGCCTGTGGCAGCAGAACCTAGAATGCCCACAGGACTCCAGGACACGCCGGCTTACAGAGGGAATCCAGTATGGGGATAGGAGCTGGGGTCAGCAGGCCAGGCTCCAGCGCTGCCTTGCCACCTTACAGCCCTGGCATCTTGAAGCAGTTACTGAAGCCCCTCTGTGCCTCCGTGCCATCATCTGCAAAATGGGGTCAATAATATTTCCTAACTCATGGGGTTCAGAGGCCTTGTACACAGTAAGGGCTCAGTCAATATTAGCTTTACTGTTAGTCAGCAAGGTCACCAGCTGAAGGAGTGGAGGTGACACTGTCGAGCATAACTAATGTCACATTTTCTCCGGGATCAATCAGGTGGGGCGTTCGCCTGTCCTGGCTGTAGATCCCAAGGGTCAGTCTGCAGGCTGTGCTGAGCCAGTGGCCCCAGAGTGGCCTGGGAACCTTCTAAAACTATAAATGTCCTATTCCCTCACCCAGAGACCCCAGATCAGGAGATCAGAGAGGACCGGGAATCTGCACTGTAGCAGCACTTCCAGGTGATTCTAGCTCACAGCCTGCTTTGGCTGTCTCAGGCTGCCATAATAAAATACTATAGACTGTGTGGCTTATAGGTAACAGAAACTTATTTCTCACAGTTCTGGAGGCTGGAAGTCCAAGATCAGGGTGCTGGCAGATTCAGTGTCTGGTGAGGACTCACTTGCTCATTCACAGATGTCACCTTTCTGCTAGGTCCTCACATGGGCCCTCTGCCCTTCATCCCCCTCCCTCCCCAGGTGGTGATCCCAGCACCTGCTAAGCTAATCCGTATCTCAGAGTTGGCCTCCTGGGACCCCAACCTGCAGCAGATTACAGGTCATTTGGCAGCAACTGGCAGGGATTTGTAAACAGTGGTGAGCAAGAGAGCACCCTTGGTCTTCTGACTTCTGGAATCAATGCACAGACTAATGAGCAGCAACTGTCTTGGGCTGAGACATGAAGGTCCTGACTGTTCGGTACTTCATTTCTTGATGCCTCTCATCTCCTTCCCACCCAGACTGAAGACACTCCATTGATTTCAAGTCACAGAGAAGCATGAAGCCAGCTGCTTGTTGAAGGAAGGTGGAAACTGAGACCTGCCCCAGACAGCAAGGCCCAGAGAGGTGAGGTCACCTGTCCCGGGTCACACATGTGGGACAGCCACACTTCCAGCCAGTCTAAACTCCAACTCTTACTCTTTACATTCTGCTGTCTCAACACTAGATGCATTTTAAAAATTATACAGTCCCTGTGGCAGGCAGTTTTTGTCCCCCACAAAGATGCCCACAGTCTAATCCCTGGAACCTGTGTATGTTACATTATATGGTAAAAGAGACTTTGCAGATGTGATTAAATTAAGGCTTTTGAGTGGGGAGCGTTACTCTGGAGTGGTCAGGTGGAAACGACCTGTAGTCACAAGGTCCCTATAAGGAGGCAGAGGAGTCCATCAGGGGGAAACGCCGCGATGATGAAAGCCGGGATCAGAGCGATGTGGTCAGGAGACAAGGAATGCCAGCAGCTTCTAGAAGGGCTGGAAGAGGCAGATTATGACCTCTTGTCACCCAGAAGTGAGAAGCTGTGTTCCTATTGCCAGGGTGTGAAGCCCCCAGCATCTCCGGGTGTGGTTTCTAACAGCAGTGGGTGCTTGTGCTCCACGCTCACGGCACCTCCCCTGATAGACACAGCGCCACCGGAGGCAGCAGACACAGCTTAAGTAGAGCATGGGGCAGGGGATACCAGAACCAGATGCCAACAAGACCAGGGCTCTAGTTGTGCACAGGTGACAGCCCCGTCCAGCCTAGCTGCATGGGTGTCTGGGCTGAGGTTGAGGGACTGTCAAGAGCTGGGAGCCAGCAGTGCCAGCCCTAGATGGCGCAGCTCACCCAGGCCCCTCTGCAGACTGCAGAGGGGAGGGACATGGAAATCAGTGAGGGGGCAGGCAGGAGCCCCCCACACTTCCTGAGTGGCTGTCCCATGAGGCGTCTGTCTGCCTGGAGTTAAGCCCTGAAAGTTAAAACATCAATGCACAAACACAGGGTGAGTGAGGGCTGGCTGGGCAGAAGCCCAAGGAAGAGGCGCTGGGAGGTTGGGGGGTTACCTTGGTTTTTGTTTGTTACTGATTTCTTTTGGCACCGGTACCATATGCATATTTGTTGGTGCAGTGAGTGAGTACTTGTTGTGCCCACCTCGAGTTCCAGGGGATGCAGCTGGGGATACTCAAGTGAGCAAAACAGACACACTCCAGCCCTGGGGTGACCCTGGGGGTGGCAGTGGGGGCTCAGTCCAGGCTGGCTTTGTCCCGACGCTGTGGCCTCTCCTTCTCACCACACTGCGTCGCTGCCGGGTGAGCAGGAGAGCAAGACGGGGTAAGGGTGGTAGATTTTGCAAGAACATGTCAGCCCATACAAAAGGCCTTTCTAACAATGGGCAGTGTCTTCCTGGGAGGGAGGACGCTGGGCCCTGACCTACACCCTGGTGTCTAGAGGCACTGGGAATCCCACCACCTTGGGCGAGCTGCTTTATTGTTCCAGTGCTGGGTCAGGAAAGCTGAGGTGACCCAGGAGCAACCTCTCAAGGCTCAGGCCAGCAAGCAGCAGTCTTTCTAAACCAAGTATAAGGTGGCATCTCACCAGCTCCCCCCACCCCACCCCTAGGTCCCCCTCCAAGGCCTCCTAGAAGAGATCACGTCACAAACATGGGAAAGTGGTGGCTGGCTGGCTGTGTCCTCATCAAACCTCGGCCCATTTCCCACACCCAGGGAACACAAGGCTAACTGCTCAGTGCCCTGATGCTGGGCCTCAGGCTTCCCCCCAAAGCCACAGAACTTGCCTCCCCTGCAGCAAGGCACAGGGAGGACCTGGGGTGGACAGCAGAGTCCAGACTCGGAGGAGGATGGTGGAGGCTGGAAAGCCAGCCAAGCGGGGCTCCCAAAGGGGGCCATTGGGGTCCCAGGTGTCCCCATTCCTAGAGTAAGCACAGCCTGACCTGCACTTCACACCTGGGGAAACTGACCTGGAAGAAAGGAAGGTCCAAAGGCAGCCAGCATGGAGCTGGGCCTAAAACCTGTGCCCTTGGCCCTGGGCACAAGAAGAGGAAAATCAGAGGGCTGGGAAGGAAACCACAAGTGATCGCCTCAGGTGGTCCAGGCAGGATCTCCCCAGCCAGCCCACATGCAGTCGCCGGGCCCCTTGCCCAATCCAGTCATGGATTAATAGTCCTCAGGACACTTTTCAAAATTTAAGAAAGGGAAAGAGAGGTTTCCTGCCTGAACCCTAGAAAAAAAGAATAATAATAACCATCAACATGTTGAGGGCAAAATAACTTCCTCTGAAAAGAATGATGTTTTTAAGAGACACAGAAAGGAACGGAGACAGGCAGGCTGCTGCTCTGCAGACGTCAGCCCTGGCAGACAGCCCGGCAGGCCTGGGAGCAGCCAGAGCCCTGCTGGAGAAACACTCAGGGAAAGATGTGGCTCCCCAATTTCTGTGCACACCCCCTGTGTTAGTCCATTTCTGTTGCTTATAACAGAAATAACTGAAGCTGGATAATTACAAAGAAACAATATTTATTGCTTACAGTTTTAGAGGCTGGGAAGTCCACAGTCCAGGGACCACATCTGGTGAGGTGACTCTACAACACTGCAGGATGTCACATGGCGAGAATGGCATAGCAGAGAGAGAGAGAGACTCTCACGTGCTCTCCTTTTAAAGCCCCCAGAACCACACCCATGACTGCCATTATTAATCCATTTATTAGGGCATGGTCCTCACAATATAATCACCTCTTCGAGGCCCCACCTTTCAATTACCATAATAGGATTTCCCACCCTCAACAGTTACAGTAGGGATTAAGTTTCAATACATGGACTTTGGGGGACACAGTTCAATCCATGTCACCCCCAGTGCCTGGGAAGGAGCCCCTTCATGTTCCTGCTGGGCTAGGTTCAAACTGGAACATTCCCAGGCTCAGGGGCCACACTGCCCACAGTGGCAGATCTGGAGGGTCTACATTCTAAACAATGCCACAGGCGGTTCTGATGCAGGTGTCCGGGAATTAGCGACCTCCCATCTGTACCCAATGCATCTGCAGAGGTGCCGTGCCACACCTTGAGTGAACCCCAAGACAGGGAAATTCCCACCCTGAAGTCAACATCTGCATGCGGACAATACTGGTTGGCACGGCCTCTTTCTTATCCATGAGAACCTGGTGGAAGGCAGGACACTCGTGCCTGCCCCTCAGAGTGGAAGACCAGGAGGGGTCTGTGCTGTACCCCAGCAACTAGAAGAAAGAAACACTAACTAACAAATGCTCAGCAAATGGGAGTCTCCCTCTCCTTACCCTGGAAAGCCAGCTCCCCAGCACTAGTCATCCAGAACTTTCCCTGCCATCACTCTGGGCAGGAAGGAATAACAAGTGATAAAACCCACTGGAGGCCTTGGGCAAAGTGTGATGCTGCCTTCTCCCCCTGCATCCACACTCCCAGTCAGTGGGCACTGGGCTTTGTGAAAAAGGTCCCTGGAGTCCCAAGAGCACCTATCAATGGACACACAGTCAGGAAAAGGCCTCAGAAGCCAGGGAAAATGTCTCTAACTAGAAGGAGTCTAAAACAGTTTGGGTTATTCCCAGTTAATCAGGAAATCCGTGTCCTCAGTGGCCCTTTCTGACTGATCCTGGTCCAGCTCTGTCTAATTGAGATGTGATGTACTTAATTTCTTGCCAGTTTGCCAGATTTTGAAAACCTGACCCTGGACTGCTGGCCTAGCAGCAGCCTGAGACCCCCTTGGCCCAGCCCTGGGGACCACCCTGGGAAAGCTCCTTTGCCCAGACCTCAGCAGCCCCTTCTGCTCTGCTCCATCCTTCTTCCAGATGGGGCCCAGGCCTGGCCCAAGGGCACTTCAGGTCAGCCCCATGGTGACCCGCTCACCAGCCAAGTGTGGCAGCCCAGACCAGACCACGAGCACACAGCCACCTCCCTGTGAGGACAGGGGCTGCATTGCTGGTCTGAACCCACTGCAAGGAAAACAAGCCCACCCAGGGAAGAAACAAGGCAGCAAAGGAGCGAGTGTCAAATGGAATCACCACCTCCGCCCTCCAACCACACACAGGGCAAACCCAGGATGTGCTCAACACAGAGCAACAGCATGGACACTGGGTCACTTATGTGTGATGGTGGTCAGGTCCCTCCCAGCCTCAGCCTATCTCTCAGTAGATTGGGAGGGATAACAACTCCTGGCCTTCCTACTGACAACAACTCTCTCCTTGACCAACCTCTAGCCAGGCTCCTCTGAGCGCCCTTCATGACGAGATGCGCCTCAGCCTTGGCCTGTAAGGACGACGTCTCTCAGCACAAAGGATTTCATCCTGTCCCTGGCCCACACACTAAGAGACATGAACAGACTCTCACCTGGCTTCTAGCAGCCTAAAGCCACATCCCTGGGAAGAGCCCGCCGGAGGAAGCTCAAAGCTGCTGAAAGCCCTTACTGGCTCTTCCAGCCAACACCTGGCTGTGGGCCCTGACCCCCTCTTAGGTCAGCCGCTTTAGGAAGCTTGTTGTGCCCACCACGAGTTCCAGAGGACGCAGCTGGGGATACTCCTCTGCCCTTGAGCAGTGTCTCAAGGACCCGCAGGCTGTTCCTCTCACTGTAGTCATCAAGAGGGACAAAGACCCTGTCTCTGTCTCTGTGGGAGGGTAGGAGTTTTTCTGTGAGTTTATCAGAAGCTGAAGGAAGTGCTGGAGGTGCTCACAGAAGCCTCCCACAAAGCCCCATGTGGGAGCTCCAAGGTCGCAGGCCAGTGTGGGAGAGGCAGGGCACAGGGTATCCCAGGTCCTTCACAGGGTGGTCCCATCATAGGCACCAATCAGAGAGCATGTTGGAGTTCAGCCTCCAGAGGTCTGGGCTGTAGCAGCCGCTGTCTGGTCTGGGCTGCCCCACTTGGCTGGTGAGCACGTCACCGTGGAGCTGACTTGAAGTGCCTTAGGGCCAGGCCTGGGCCCCATCTGGAAGAATGATGTAGGCTGTGCCTGGCTGCAGCATGCGGGGTCTCTGGGACCTCTCTGGTGCCAGCTTTGCATGGCGGTGAGGTGGGAGACACTGTTAGCAGATGCAGCTCACTGGATTGAATTGACATTGACCAACCTCCTCCCTCAGTCTCCCCTAGAACACCAGGTCCCTATGCACAGGCTGGCATGGTGCTCAGCTCCTCCCCTCCTGTCAGTAGCTACTGGATAAATCTGCTTTCACTGATTTCACTACTGTGCTCTTTGTTGATATTTGACACTACCTTAGACTATCAAACGATCTCCGATGTCCAAAAGAGACGGTCTAGAGACACATGCAAGTTGGGGCAATACTGTGCCTTTATTAGGTGCCGACTGTGTGCTAGGCATTTTCGTGTGCATGGATGTGAAAGTGTCCATGTCCGCATCCACTAAGAGGAAGATCTGGGAACATAAGCCGCATCTATCTGACTCCAGAAAAACCCCAAGGTTTTTAGCCAGAACCAAGTGGCACCATGTAAAGAAGCCACAAATGTTAGGTGTACCATCTTGGGAACTGAAACACTTTGCACCGACAAAATACCAGGGTTCGTTCTGTGGCGCAGGGTGTGAGGATGGAGGTTCAAGCTTTTTAGACCATAATGCAGACCCTGTTCAAGGGAGGGAGGGGGAGAAGGGAAGGAGAGACCGAGTGCAGGGCAAAGGCAAGCCTGGAATGTTCTGGTGGCCCTCTTCCTTCCTCAGCCCCTCCGCATTCCTTCCCAGGACACCAGGGGGTGGGGGATGGCCTGGAGACTGATTCCCACTTGGCAAGCCTGGAATGTTCTGGTGGCCCTCTTCCTTCCTCAGCCCCTCCGCATTCCTTCCCAGAAGGACACCAGGGGGTGGGGGATGGCCTGGAGACTGATTCCCACTCTCACTTCAGGAGGAAACGCCTCTCTAAGCAGAGCCTCAGTGCTGAGCTTTTGTCTGCAGGGAGTTTTTCTGTGAATTTATTAGAAGCTGGAAAAATGCTGATGGTGCAGTTTTGCATGCCCCAGCAGACAGCGCAGCACCCTCATTAGACCAGCTTCCTGCAGGCAACAGGGGAGGGCTGCAGGGGAGGAGGCGGGCGGCTGCGCAGGAGAGGCACCGTGTGCATGGGGGCTGCTCACAGAGTCCAGATCCTGGGAGAGCAGGAGGGACCATGGGCTTCTGCACACCCACCTGCCCGCTGTGGTCTCTGAGGCTGGAAGACCACAGGAAACACGGAGAAGAGGGCACAAGCTGTGCACAGGGCAATGGGGCCTCCTGGGCAGGGCTTGTCCTCTTCCTGAGAATATCTCCAGCCTCCCTCCTGTGACTCATTTGCTCATTTTACCCCAAAAGCATAATGAGAGATTCCACATGGAAGAAAAGACTCTTTCCCCCCAAGATCCCAGCTTTTCTGAATTCCTTCCTGATTCATAAAGTAATCATATTTTCTCAATCATCCAATTTCCACTTGCTTTAATGGAAAAAAATTATTATTCATTTTTCAAAATGAATAATAATTCCTACCATTTGTTGAGGACTCAGCGTGTGGCAGGCCCTGAGTGAAGCATGGGGCTACCAGGTCACAGCTAACCTTTCCTGCCACCCCTCATGAGGGCAACCTTGGAGGTGTTACAGATGAGGAATCCCGAGTTCAGAGAGTCCGAGCAACATGCCTGAGGTCACACAGCTAGTAGATCAGGCCACGGCCAGGGGAGCCCTGGGCCCCAAGTTCAGTAACTTAGCAGGTATTCTCACTTTCACTTCCTCGTGTGATCCTAACACCTGGTGAAATGAGCCACAATTACCCAGTTGAACAGATATGGAAACTAAGACCCTGAAAGGGCCCTGCTCAGAGCTGTGGAGCCAGATGGAGACAAAGTCAGTTAGAACCTAAATATCCCATGTCCTGGTACCTATGTCATTCTCCCCTGCCAGGTGGCCTTTTCTATGAAAGCAATTTTTAAAAAGAGTAAAACTTAATAGGGGTAATGTGCTGCTGTGACTGCACCAAGCCTGGGGTAGAGGAGAAATCACTGGGGGGGAGGGGTAAGGAAACTGAGGGCTCACTGGCCAGAGCACAGCAGGGAGGCAGCCAGTGAGGGGGCGTGGAGGCCCCACAGGGCGAGGGGACCTGGGGACGTGCTGCGGGTGGGGTGGCTGCCGCACAGGCGGCTGGACTGTGACAATCTTCCCAGACACGTTGCAATGTCAGCCCAGGCTGGCCCACACAAGCCTCCACCAGGAAGAGCACGGGGCAGGGAGAGCCACTAGAGTGAACAGGTGAGCCCTGGCCCTCCCACGCCCCCAGACAGGTGCCTCACCCTGCATCTCTTCTCGGGAAGAACCAGAGCCCCTCCTTATGACTTTCAGTCACAGACCGCACAATACAGTAGTCCCACCTTATCCACAGTTTTGCTTTCTGTGGTTTCAGTTACCTGCAGTCAACCACAGTCTGAAAATGTTAAATGGAAAATTCCAGAAATAAACAATACTTAGGTTTTAAATTGCATGCCATTCTGAGTAGCGTAATGAAATCTCATGCCATCCTGCTCAGGACGTGAATCATCTGGTATCCGCGCTGCATTCACTACCGCCGGTTAGTCACTCGGTAGCCATCCTGGTTATCGGATCAAGTGTCGCTGCACTGCAGGGCTTGTGTTCATGGAACTCTTGTTTTACTCACTAATGGCCCTTACGTACAAGAGTAGTGACGCTGGCATATTGTTACAATTGTCCTATTTTATTATTAGTTATTATTGTCAATCTCTTACTGTGTCTAATTTGTAAATTAAACTTTATCATAGGTATGTATGTATATATAGGAAAAACAGTATACACAGCGTTCGGTACTATCCGTGGTTTCAAGTGTCCACTGGGGGTCTTGGAACATATCCCCCGTGGATAAGGAGGGACTATTATCAAGTGACTTCGGATCATGATGTGTGTGGGTACGCACGTGTGTGTGTGTGTGTGTGTGTGTGCACATGTGCAGATGTATGCGCGTGTCTGTGTTTCTGTGCCCAGGGCCATGAGAGATGAGGGGTGGAGGCAGGAGGTCTGTCCAGCACTGCTGCCCTGACACGAGCCCACTGCCGTGCTGCTCAGCATCCCACTGCCTTCTAGTAGGAGAATGATCGCTGCAGCTGGGCTTTGCCCACAGATTTTGATACTAAGTAATGTTTCCAGCAAGTCTTGTAAATTGATTTGTAGGAAAGGCAGGTGATAGAGAAAAATGTGGAGCTACAGACATTGAATTCAATCCCAAATAATCTAATATGCCCTATTTCATTTTCTTTTCCTACCTTTGATGTTTGCAAGCAAATCACTTGCACTTTAGTTTGCACATACATCTCAATGCAAAGCTGTGCAGCAGCAGTAAATAAATGCATTATCCAGATAAATGGCTGCCGGTCAAGATGAAACTGCAAAGAACCCTCTGCACTCCTCCAGTGATTTACAAGCAGGAAACTCACTTATTCTCCCCTGACCCTTGGCCGCTGTCAGCTCTCGTAATTCTTGAAAAGGGAAGAGTGGGTCAAGAGAAGTAAGGATGGTGGGAGGAGGAAGAATTGAGGGGCACTAGGCCAGAGAATAAGAATATAATGATGTCTTAGCCTCCAGAGCCCCTAAGCTGCGCAGAGCCTCAGCCTGATCTCTGCTTCCACACTTTGAAATATCCAACCAATCCTAAACATTAGACATACAAGTCCCCAGCCTACGCCTATACAAGCAAAGCGTCCTGCTGCATGGCCCTCCCTCACCTTCCCACTCCTGTTCCCCAGGGCCATGTCATCCCTCGTGGAGGCCGTGGGAACAAACTGCCAACCATCCACCCTCTCATCACTCTCCTCAATCCATCCTGCCAGGAGCTGCCAAAGACATGGTCCTAAAATGTGAATCTTGCCATGGTACTTCCTGCTGAACTCCTCCGTGGTTTTTCTTTTCACCCTTCACTTGACACCAAAAACCTCCCACCATAAATTTCCTCTATGACTCTATTTCCTTTGTTTTTCCCATCCACACATATGTCCACCCACCAATAGGATACAAGCTCTGCGAAGTTCATCTGTTAGCACTCCAGCACCTAGTACAGTGCCCGGGATGCTGAATAGGAGGACGGTTGGATGGACAGGTGGGTGGTGGGTGGATGGATGGATGGATATATGATTGGATAATTGGTCGATGAATGGATGAATGGATAGATGAATAATGAATGATGGATGGATGGATAATGGGTAAGTAGATGGATAAAGGGATGGATGGATAATGAGTGGAAAAATGGGTGGGTAAATGGATGGATGGATGATTGGGTGGGTGGATGGATGGATGGATGGGTGGGTAGCTAGATAGATGGGTGGTAAGTGGGTTGTTGGTGGATTGATTGGTGGGGTAGTAAATGGATGGATGGATGATTGGGTGGGTGGATGGATGGATGGATGGGTGGGTAGCTAGATATTTGGGTGGTAAGTGGGTTGTTGGTGGATTGATTGGTGGGGTAAACGGCAGCGGGGGCATGAATGAGCGAACAGTGAGGAGGGATCAGTTTGAAAGAGGAAAGCTCCATCCGAGGCTTTTGGGATTGACTTCTCTGAGACCTGAGACGTCTGTCTGCAGTCTAAGCAACAGGACGGATTGTGATATACCATAATCTGCGGAACCTCTGGGAAAGCTTACATTTCACATAGTTCTCCCTGTGCCTGAGACCCATGAAAAACCACAGCTTAACCTCCATGTGGGCACATATGCCTACAATTGTGCCTTCAAGGCCCCACCAGCCTGGTGTGCTCAGTATTCCAATGACTTCTTGGAGCCTCTCATTCAACACAGCAGCTCTCTCTCCCAGCTTTTGCTCCATCTGCACAGTATAAGTGTGCCAGCCCTGATTAAAATGAACTGTCACAGCCACAAACAGAGCTCTGCAGCCATGGTATAGAAAGAGCACGGGAATCTGATGAGGCTCCCCACTCAAGCTGTGGGCACAGGAGCCCAGCCAGCTTCACGTCCATCTGGTTGCTATCACCCCCTCTCAGTCCAATGTTCCATTTGTCCATGGTGACAGAAAGAGAAATGCTGGG
>NW_007728221.1:32001-34502 GCF_000696425.1 Galeopterus variegatus
AAAAAAAAAAAAGAAAGAGAAATGCTGTCAAATATTTCACAGAAGTCATGGTGCACTTTATTTAAGAGGACCAGGTCTATGGCATAGTGTATCTGCCCAATGAAACTGAATGTCATTAAGCCACAACTTGTTTTTTAAAAACCCATGCAGGCTCCCAGCAGTCACTGTGATCTTTCCAAAATTTTTTCTCTCTCTGGGTTTTTCTTTCGCCAGAGTACAAATGCTCACTACAGGGACGTACAAAGGAAAATTGGGAGAAATGCTTAAAGTCACGTAGATAACTCAACAGTTTGCTAAAATTCTAATCATGGACACCCACATGCAGCTGCCATTGTGCTACTTCTGTCTCCAAGTTGTCCCCAGGATGTGACAAAGCCTCACGTGTGAAGTTAGGACTCATGACACTCCTCACTTTCTAGCTCTGTGACTTTAGATGCACTGACTCACCTGTCTGGGTCTGAGCTTCCTCATTTTAAAAGGAGAGTAGCAGTAAAAACCTCACCGAGTTACTGTGAAAATGAAGTGAGAAATCATGCACACGAACATGTGCTGACCATGAGGTGTCATATAGGCACCAACCAATGTATTCAGGAAGGGGGTCTAAATCATTCTTTGATCTTCCACAGCCACCCACCCCAGAAGTCTCTGAACCACTCCTGTTCTTTGGAGCATCTTCTCACCACCTCCCTCCTGCAGGATAAATGTGTACCTCCAGCCCACCAACCAACGACACCATCAAAAAGGCACTTTTCACAGCATGGTGCCCAGTCGCAGCCTCCATGCACTCTTCCATGTCTGTGGGCCAGGAATATCTGGGACTTGCTTGGCTGGTGGTGGGGGAGAGCTGCGTTGAGAACTGCCACTCCACGGACACAGGGCATGTGCCTCAATTGCTCTCCTAGAGGCCAGATGGCCTCTGAAGGACAAAGAGACAGAAAGACTTCGTACTTAAGATGGCTAACTGAGCATGCACCCCTAATTTCACCCCCTCCCAACTCCCCTCTTCCAAAAATAAAAAAACACAGTGAAGAAATCTTTAAAAAAGCATAAATCCACAAGGACAAGAAGAACAGGAGAAGATGCAACATCAACAAAATTTTAAAAGGCAGAAAGTAAACTAGGAGAAGGNAAGGAGAGTAGCAGTAAAAACCTCACCGAGTTACTGTGAAAATGAAGTGAGAAATCATGCAGACGAACATGTGCTGACCATGAGGTGTCATATAGGCACCAACCAATGTATTCAGGAAGGGGGTCTAAATCACTCTTTGATCTTCCACAGCCACCCACCCCAGAAGTCTCTGAACCACTCCTGTTCTTTGGAGCATCTTCTCACCACCTCCCTCCCACAGCATAAATGTGTACCTCCAGCCCACCAACCAACGACACCATCAAAAAGGCACTTTTCACAGCATGGTGCCCAGTCGCAGCCTCCATGCACTCTTCCATGTCTGTGGGCCAGGAATATCTGGGACTTGCTTGGCTGGTGGTGGGGGAGAGCTGCGTTGAGAACTGCCACTCCACGGACACAGGGCATGTGCCTCAATTGCTCTCCTAGAGGCCAGATGGCCTCTGAAGGACAAAGAGACAGAAAGACTTCCTACTTAAGATGGCTAACTGAGCATGCACCCCTAATTTCACCCCCTCCCAACTCCCCTCTTCCAAAAATAAAAAAACACACTGAAGAAATCTTTTAAAAAGCATAAATCCACAAGGACAAGATGAACAGGAGAAGATGCAACATCAACAAAATTTTAAAAGGCAGAAAGTAAACTAGGAGAAGGNGAACAGGAGAAGATGCAACATCAACAAAATTTTAAAAGGCAGAAAGTAAACTAGGAGAAGGAAATCCTAAAGCCAACAGTGGGGTAAGCAAAGAATCAACCCAACTTATGCTGCAGAAGTCTCAAAGAGCTCAGGAAATGGCAGCACCAGGAACTTCTAGAACTAGGAGTGACCATGGGTTTAGAATAAGGAGAGCTGGTTGAAAGCAGCACGAGAAGTGGTGAGACCCCCTAAATCCCCTTTTTCACCCTGCACCTTACACAGGGAGGTGCCCAAGATTCAGGTGAAACTGAAGATGGTAAAACAGAGAGTCTCAGACCAGGGATGGCACAGTGGAACTATAAGTGCCTTTCCAAACACTGGGCTTTTAACCACCTGCATGCCAGGCTCCACAGCTGGGCTCCAGAACATGCAAGGCACCCAGACATTCTACCCTTCAGGCAAGAGATGAGAAGGGTATCCAAGCTTGAGGAAGTCCTACTGGAAAAATGTAAAGAGGAAAGACCTAAAGAAAAGGACACAGGGGTCCCCCACAAGATCGTCTTCCCTCCAGATAGCTCCACAAGCCCCACCTCCCCACTCGCAGCTCCCAAGCAGCATTTTGTCCCTGACTCTTGGGTCAAGGAGTGTCAGACATCCGAGGAAAGCCTCCATCATGACAGAGAACCAGCAACTTGGAGGAAATCCACACAGAAAAAGAAATGCCAGTAAAACTATCA
>NW_007728221.1:35870-39025 GCF_000696425.1 Galeopterus variegatus
ACAGAGAACCAGCAACTTGGAGGAAATCCACACAGAAAAAGAAATGCCAGTAAAACTATCAGGAATAGCCTCTGAGAGGTAAGAGAAGACATTGCAGCCATGAAATAAGAAAGTATGCTCCGAAAAAGAACACTCAGAAAACAGAAGGGAGCTCTTGAAAATAAAAAATATGATAGTAAGGGTTTAAAAATTAATAGAAGTAATAGAATAAAAAGTTGAGGACATTGTGTAGCAAGGAGAGGAAAAAGCAAAGAGCTAGAAAGCAAGGCAGAAAACATTTTAATAGAGGACCTGTCTTTTTAGTGAGACCACATAGGGACCACTGTCAATAAACTGTACAAGTGTGCCGTCCCCATCTGCCATCTTTGCACTGCCCTCCGCCAGCGCTGGCCAGTCCTGCTCAACATCTGCAGCTGCACCCTCCTCGGAGGACGCTCTTTGGTAACTGGACCCAATGGACCGGTAGCCACAGGGACCAGACGTGCCAGGAGTCCAGATTCCCCCGGGGGGGTATGAAAAGCCAGCTCCCTCGCCTCAGGGCGGGCAAACTGTGAAGAGCAGCTTACACACTGCAGTCTCCTGCTGCACCCGCTGCAGCCCCTCCACGGGCCTTCGCCTGAGATCTCACCTCCTCCTCCCGCTCCTGCTTCCCCCACGCCCTCGCCCATGTCCCTTGGAGTCACTGCACACAAACCCTCATGTGAGGGTCTGCCTCTCGGGAATCTGACCCAGGACAGTGTGCATATCCAGATAATAAGAGCTCCTGAAGAGAAAAAAAAAACATAACGGAGGAAATCAAATAAACAGGAAAATCAGCAGGTTGGATGAAGACAAACCCACCCAAGTCATCTCACTGTGACCATTTAGAACACGGGGATAAAATCAGATTCTAGAGGCCTGGAGAAAGGAAAAAGTAGGTCACGTACATTGGATTAAGACTTACAATGCCTTTGGCCTTCACAGAAGCACATAAGAAGCTAGAAAACAGGGAGCAATACTTTCTTAAAGAATGATAATCTCCAATCAAAGTTCTACACCCAAGCACATATCTACAAGCTGTGAGAGTAGAGTGAAGATAATTTCAGGTAAGTAAAATCTCAAAATATTCATCCTACGCTTCCCTTCTCAGAAGATTGGAGAACATACACCAGTACAAGGGAGTAAACCAAGAAATAGGCAGACACGGAATCCAGGATACAGAAGATCCCACACAGGAGAAATATGAAGGGAATCTCCAGGCCGAAGGTCAAGGAAGATCCTGAGCTGGCAACTCCGCCAGCAGTAGAGGGCAACCAGTTCGGACTGGAGCAAGGCAGCTGGAGAGACATACGTGGTGCAGGTGCCGTCACCTGCCCTCTGACACTCTACCTCTAGTGAACCTGATGAAACCTCTAGAGGAGGTGTCTGACCAAGGGAATAAACCAAGAAAGAGGGATCTGGGCTCCAGGGTACAGGAGCTCCATCCCAGGAAAAGTCCAAGGATGAGAGAGAGTACAGGAAACTCCCCAGAAGACAGTTACACAGCAGGCCTGGAGAGTAAGCAGCCCAGGGAGAGGGAGACTGGAGACCTCCAAGATATAAACTAGAACTGTTAGACAACCTGATGTAACTGACCTTGCAGAAAATGTCATGGAAAGACTATGGAAATGTATAGAAAGGATAAGTACAGAGAAAACTAAGCAAATGAAAAATAAAGACAAAGCAGTTATTAATTTCAGTGAAAAAAAAGGAAGACTATATAATCATAGTATATTATATGGCTCTGCTTTGAATATTTGCATCAGCATATTACTGTAAACCCAGAAAATTAATTAAGAAAACATGGCAATAACTATACTGGGGAAGTGAGGAGGGTGTGGTTGAAAGAAGATAGAGAGGTAAGAGAGAGAAAACGCTCACCTTCCATAAGAAGAGGTCAACAGATAAAGCCTATACTGATCAAACTATAATAGTATAAGAACATTATTAAGAAAGAGATGTGTAAATAAGAAGAGGAAAAAAGCTAAAAAGGTATAAACATAATTCCCTCTGGATTTGGGAAGACTGGTGACAAGTTTAACACATCTGTACAGCCATGAAACCACCACCACAATCAAGATCATGAGCATATTCATTGCCCCCAAAGGTTTTCTCCTGTCCCTTGTTAATCCCTTGCTCCCGCCCCCTCCTTGTCCCCAGGCAAACACTGATCTTTCTGTCACTATAAATTACTTTGCGTTTTCTGCAATTGCAAATCAACTCATACAACAGGTGTTTTATTCTGGCTTCTTTCACTCAGCATAATTTTTTTTAGTTACCTTTTTTTGTGGGGGGTGGTGAGAACATTTAAGATCTACTCTCATAGCAAATTTCAAGCACGAAATGCAATGTTACTAATAGTAGTCTCCAGAATTTAATCATCCTGCATAACTGACACTTTGTAACCTTTGATTAACTTCTCGCCATTTTCTCCATTTCCCAGTTCCTGGAAACAACCTTTCTGTTCTCTGCCTCTCTGACTTCAACTTTTTTATATTCCACAAATAAGTGAGTTCATGCAGTATTTGTCTATCTGTGACTGGCTTATTTCACTTAACACAGTGTCCTCCAGGTTCATCCCTTTTATTGCAAATGATAGGATTTCCTTCTTTTTAAGGCTGAACAGTATTCTATTATATAGTTATAGATTTAGATGCCACATTTTCTTTATCCATTTACCCATCGATAAACATTTTGGTCGGTTCCATACCTTGGCTGTTGTAAAAAGTGAACATGAGAGTGCAGATACTGACTGCATTCCCTTCAGATATATACCCAGAAGTGAAATTGCTGAATTATATAGTAGTTCTATTTTTAACTTTTTGAGGATCCTCCATATTCTTTTCCATAATGGCAGTACCAATTTACATTCCCACCAACAGTATACACATATTCTCTTTTCTCCAAATCCTCACCAATACTTATCTTCTATCTTTTTGATAATAGCCATCCTAACAGGTGTGAGATGGTATCTCACTGTGGTTTTGATTTGTATTTCGCTGGTGATTAGTGATGTTGAGCACCTTCTCCTGTACCTGTTAACCATTTGTATATCTTCTTTGGAAAAATGTCTATTCAAGTCCTTTGCCCATTATTTAATCAGTTTATCTGTTTTCTTCCTGTTGAAATGAGTTTCT
>NW_007728221.1:39976-43395 GCF_000696425.1 Galeopterus variegatus
TAAGGCTGAACAGTATTCCATTATATAGCTATAGATTTAGATGCCACATTTTTCTTTATCCATTTACCCATCGATAAACATTTTGGTCGGTTCCATACCTTGGCTGTTGTAAAAAGTGAACATGAGAGTGCAGATACTGACTGCATTCCCTTCAGATATATACCCAGAAGTGAAATTGCTGAATTATATAGTAGTTCTATTTTTAACTTTTTGAGGATCCTCCATATTCTTTTCCATAATGGCAGTACCAATTTACATTCCCACCAACAGTATACACATATTCTCTTTTCTCCAAATCCTCACCAATACTTATCTTTTATCTTTTTGATAATAGCCATCCTAACATGTGTGAGATGGTATCTCACTGTGGTTTTGATTTGTATTTCGCTGGTGATTAGTGATGTTGAGCACCTTCTCCTGTACCTGTTAACCATTTGTATATCTTCTTTGGAAAAATGTCTATTCAAGTCCTTTGCCCATTATTTAATCAGTTTATCTGTTTTCTTCCTGTTGAAACAAGTTTCTTATTTTTTTTTAATATTAACCCCTTATCAGATGTACAGTTTATAAATATTTTCTCCCATTCTGCAGGTTGTCTCTTTGCTCTATTGTTTTCTTTGCTACACAGAAGCTTTTTAGTTTGGTGCAATGCTATTTGTCTATTTTTGCTTCTGTTGCCTGTGCTTTTGGAATCATAGCCAAAAAAACCATTGCCCAGACCGATGTCAAGAAGCTCTTTCCCTATGTCTTTTTCCTAGTATTTTTACAGTTTAGGTCCTTAATCTATTTTGAGTTGATTTTTGTATATGGTGAGAGATAAGGGTCCAACTTTATTTCTTGGAACCCTTATTGAAGAGCAGTTTACTATACATGCGTGGATTTATTTCTGGGCTCTCTGTTCTATTTCATTGGTCTATGTGTCTGGTTTTGTGCTAGTAACATAAAACCATGTTTTGATTACTATAGCTTTGTAGTATATTTTTAAACCAGGTGGTGTTATGCCTCCAGCCTTGTTCTTCTTGCTCAAGACTGCTTTGACTATTCTGAGTCTTTGGTGGTTCCATATGAAGTTTGGAATTGTTTTTTCTATTTCTGTGAAAAATGCCATTGGAATTTTGATGGGATTGCATTGAACGTGTAGATGACTTTGGGTAGTTTTGGGTAGTAGTATCATCTTGGGTGGTTTCAACAATATTAATTTTCCCAATTCATAATCACAGGATCTCTTTCCATTTATCTGTGTCTTCTTCAGTTTCTTTCATCTATATTTTACAGTTTTCAGTGTAAGCACAATTATCTTGAGATTCATCCATATTGCTGCATTTATCAATAGTTCATTTGTTTATATTTTGAGTAGTATTCCATTGTATAAACAAACCAGTTTGCTTACCATTTCATGTGTTGATGGATATTTGGGGGTTCCCAGATTTTGGCTATTACACATAAACGTGCTATGAACATTTATAAGTAAATCTTTGTGGATGATGAACATTTAAAAATAAATCTTTGTGGACATATTCTTTCTTTTCTCTTAGGCAAATACCTGGGACTGAAATGGCTGGGTAATATGGTAGGTGAATATTCTGCTATTGCTGGGTAAAGTGTTCTATAAATGCCAATAATGTCAAGTTGTTTGATAGTGTTTTTCAAGTTTTCTTTATCCCTACTGATTTCCTGTCTACTTGTTTATCAATTATTGAAAGAGGGGTGTTGAAATCTCTGACTCTAATTGTGGAGCTGCCTACTTCTCCTCACAGTTCTAACAGGTTTTGCTCCACATATATTGGAACTTTGTTATTAAGTACATAGAGGTTTGGGATTATAAGATCCTCTTGATGAATTGACCTCTTCACCACTGTAAAATGACCCTCTNGGGTAAAGTGTTCTATAAATGCCAATAATGTCAAGTTGTTTGATAGTGTTTTTCAAGTTTTCTTTATCCCTACTGATTTCCTGTCTACTTGTTTATCAATTATTGAAAGAGGGGTGTTGAAATCTCTGACTCTAATTGTGGAGCTGCCTACTTCTCCTCACAGTTCTAACAGGTTTTGCTCCACATATATTGGAACTTTGTTATTAAGTACATAGAAGTTTGGGATTATAAGATCCTCTTGATGAATTGACCTCTTCACCACTGTAAAATGACCCTCTTTGTCACTAGTAATATGTTTTCCTTCAAAATCTACTTTGATATTAATATTGCCACTACAGTTTTCTTTTGATTACTGTTAGCATAATATATTTTTTCATCCTTTTACTTTTAACTTATTTGTTACCTTTATATTTAATGTGGTTTATTGGAAGCATATAGTTGGGTCTTACTTTGAGATCCAGTTTGACAATCTGTAACTGTTTAGATCATTTATATTTAATGTAATTATTGATATGGTGGGATTTTAATCTACCATCCAACTATTTGTTTTCCATTTGCCTTGTTATTTTTTCCCTTTTTTTCTTTTTTTTTTCCTGCCTTCCTTTAGATTATTTTTAATAATTCTACTTTACCTCTTTTGTGGNTTTTTTTTTTCCTGCCTTCCTTTAGATTATTTTTAATAATTCTACTTTACCTCTTTTGTGGGCTTATTGGCCATAATTCTGTGTGTGTGTGTCTGCATGTGTCTGTGGTTACTTTAGAGTTTATAGTATACTGTCTATCTGTAAGTAGTGTTATGCATTGCACACAGAGCAGAAGATCCTTACAACAGCATATTTCCATTTCTTCCTCCCCAACCTTTTTGCTATTTCTGACATATATTTTACTTATACAAGTGTTATAAAACCCACACTACATCACCATTATTTTTGTACTGAACAGCCAATTACCATATTAAAAGATTTTTTGAAGTATTTTATATTTACCCACATCTTTACTATTTCTGATGTTCTTTATTCTTTTGCATAGATCCACATTTCCATTTGGAATCATTTTCCTTTTGCCTGGAGGACTTTCTTTAACGTGTCTTGTAGTGCAGGTCTTCTGATGATTAATTCTCTCATCTTTTGATAGTCTGAGAAAGTCCTTATTTCACCTTAATTTAGGAAGATATCTTCATTGAGTATAGAATTCTCAGTTGACAGATTTTTTTCTTTCAGTACTTTAAAGATGTCTCTCCATGTATTCTGCCTTGCATTATTTCTAATGAGAAGTCTGCTTTCATTTTTATATTTGTTCTTCTCTATATAATATGTCTTTCTGCTCCAGCTGCTTTTGATTTTCTTTTTATCACTGGTTTTAAGCAAATTGCTTATGATGCACCTTGGTGTAGTTGTCTTCACATTTTCAGTGCTTGGGGTTCATTGAGTTTCTTGATTCTATGGCTTTATGGTTTTTATCTAATTTGGAAAAATTTTGCCCATTATTCCTTCAAATTTTTTTATTCCCCCCCCCACCCTCCCCTATCCCCAATTCTTCTCCTTTG
>NW_007728221.1:44274-45670 GCF_000696425.1 Galeopterus variegatus
TTTGATTTTCTTTTTATCACTGGTTTTAAGCAAATTGCTTATGATGCACCTTGGTGTAGTTGTCTTCACATTTTCAGTGCTTGGGGTTCATTGAGTTTCTTGATTCTATGGCTTTATGGTTTTTATCTAATTTGGAAAAATTTTGCCCATTATTCCTTCAAATTTTTTTATTCCCCCCCCCACCCTCCCCTATCCCCAATTCTTCTCCTTTGGAAACTTCAATTATACATATTTTAAGCTATTTGAAGGTTTTTTACAGCTCATTATAGTTTTTCAGTCTGTTTTTCCCCCCTCTATGTTTTATTTTGGATAGTTTCTATTGCTATTTCTTCAATTTCACTAGTTCTTTTTGACAGTACTTAATCTATCATTAACTCTATCTGCTGTAATTTTTATCTTAGACATTTTAATTTTCACCTCTAGAATCTTTTTTTTTTTTTAAAGATGACCAGTAAGGGGATCTTAACCCTTGACTTGGCATTGTCAGCACCACGCTCACTCAGTGAGCTAATCAGCCATCCCTATATAGGATCTGAACCCGGGGCCTTGGTGTTATCAGCACCACACTCTCCCGAGTGAGCCAGGGGCCGGCCCCACCTCTAGAATCTTGATTTGTGTTTTTTACATATTCTATCTCTACTTAACATGCTCCACCTTTCCTCCCCCTACCAGAACTTATGGAATAAAGTTATAATTGTTCTATTGCTTTTGTATACTAATTTTATTAGTTGTGTCATTCATGAGTATGTTTTTATTAATTGATTTTTCTCTCATTGTGTGTCATACTTTCCCGCTTCACTGAACACTTGGTAATTATCAGTTGGATGACAGACATTGTGAATTTTACCTTCTTGGGCATTGGATATTTTTCTATATCTTTAAATATTGTTGAACCTTGTTCAAGATATAATTTAGCTACTCGGAAACAGTTTAATTCCTTCAAGCCTTATCATTAGGCTTTGTTAGGCACGATTAGAACAACCATTATCCTGGGGCTAGTTTTTTTCAGTTTCTGAGAAAATATCCTAATAGTTACTCTATCGCCTTCCCCATGAATTACATGGCTTCTCCTGGCTGGTGGGAACACAAACTATTCCCAGCCATATGTGAGCTCTAGACTGTTTCCTCTATTCCATTCAAGTTGTCCTTTCCCTCGCCTTTGGTTTCTCCTAATATATATGATGCTGATCAGTATTCAGCTAAAGACTTGAGGGGGCCCATTGCAGATATCTTGATCTCTCTCCTCCCCAATAGCCTGCTCTGAAAACTCTAGTTTCCTTGGCCTCCCAGACTCCTAACTCTGTCCCTTCAACTCAGGAAGACCACCAGGTTCTGCCTAGGTTCCCCATCCCTGTACTATGGCCTGGAAACTGTCTTCAGGTGGCAGGTGGGGTAA
>NW_007728221.1:45874-77760 GCF_000696425.1 Galeopterus variegatus
CCTAGGTTCCCCATCCCTGTACTATGGCCTGGAAACTGTCTTCAGGTGGCAGGTGGGGTAACCTCATATGTTTACCCTTTCTCAGGAATCCCAGACCAGTATTTGAAAAACACTGTTTTGCAGGCTGGCCAGTTAGCTCAGTTGGTTAGAGCACAGCCTTATAACACCAAGATTGTGGGTTCAGATCCCTGTACCGGCCAGTCACTAAATAAATAAATAAATGAAAGGAAGAGAAAGAAATTAGACATATATAAGGAAAAGGAAAAAAATTTTAATTTTTTAAAAAAGAAAAACATTGTTTCATTGACTTTGTCCAGTTTTTAGTTTTTTCAGATGGGAGGATAATGGGTAATAAGAGCTCACTATACTGTTTCTTCTACTTTCGTGTATATTTGTAATTTCTCACAATAAAAATTTTGAAAACAAAACAAAAAAGTACCAGCAGTCATTCTACAGAAGTGTACATTCTCACGTGTTCAATGGTCCCCTAAACCTATGGAGAATTTTAGGAAAAAGACAATATGCTGAGCTCACCTCTCTCGCTGCATTTCCAAGAAATCCATGAGCCCATAGTTAATAAGTGAAAATATTTTTCTACAAGAAGACTTTCCAAAACTAGATTGTGTGATTTTTTTTTTTTAATGAATTTTGAGAGAGGAGCGGGGTGGGGGTGGGGTGGGGGGCAGCCAGCGGTGCCTTGGAGGGTCCAGGAGGCTTAGCAGAGCTGACAGGACTAGGAAGGCAGACATTCCTGTGAAAGCTCCCCCACACAAGAACACAGGCCCCCAGTGCCCCCACCTGACAACAAATCCCATCACTCCCTCCCTGCCATAAACTCTTTCAAGGATCCCCAGAGCCCTTGGGTTAAACTCCCCGGTTCTCTGCTTCATACCCAAATTCCTCCATGACCTAGGTCCTGCAAGACTCCAGTCTTTTCTTCTACCCTTCCTGCCTCGCTCAGAGTATCAGCAAAACCCTCACCATCTCAATATACATCTGCATCTGCTTCTCACCTCATGTCCCAACGCCATCCTCTCCCCAACCCAGCTCAAAGCCTGAGCCCACACCACCTTCCCCAGCAACCATCTCCCCATCTCTTACAGATCCTAGCAGGCATCGTCTCCTGTAGGGAAGTTTTCCTGCCTCTCTTCATACCTGGATTAAGTGCCCCTCCTCGGACTCCACCACTACAACCTCTCCCCTCCCTGTGTCATAGCTCCCAACACACCGTATGATGTCCATCTGCATAGGTCTGTCTCCTCCACAGGACAGTAAGGGCCTTGGCCAGAACTTGTCCATCCAGGTATCAGAACAGGGCTCAGGAATATTTAACTAGTGAACGAACAATGCAGGAAAATATCATTGAATTCAGAAGAAAGAGCATCTGAGTTGGAGGAAGGGAAAAGGGCTTCCTGCTGCAGAGGGATTTGGGGGCTGTGGCTCTCTCCTCTACTCTCAACTCGCTCTGCCTAATGGCCTTGCCACCTTAATCCCGACTAGGCTCTCTCTGAAGTCACTCCCCAGCCTGCCTAGACCCCACCCACCCATCCACAGAAGGGTTTCCCAGGCCCCCCCAGCCTCACCACCCTTTCTTCTCTGTGAGCAGCACACACGCTTAGACCGGTGGCTATTGTGCTTCAACACGACAGAGCAAGCTGGGCACACAGAGTCCTGGGAACCTGGGGACAGCCCTATGCAATGGGATGCCCCTTGGGGACCAGGGGAGACTGAGCCCTTCTCACCTAAGCACGGGGCTGCCAGGAGAGCTTGCCTGCCTGTACAGAACAGCCTAATCTCAGAATGCTGCCATTCCATTTGAGGTTTTAGAAATTGCTACTAATTCTAACGGCAAAAACTTGATAATTATCCTCAATAAACGCTTAGAAGTTCAAACTAACCAGTCATTGCACAAGTTATTTCAACCGGGAACTAGAACAAATGGGGAATTGGCCATGGGGAATTGGATGAATATACTTTCCGCCTTCCCTTGAAGGTTATTGCGTGAGAGAGACAGTGGTTGATTGGCTGGCACTCATCGGCTTACCTGACTGAGTCCATTCCCTGATTGGCTGAGTTTCTGCAAGGGGTTGACACTGATTGGATGGCTGCAAAACTAGTTCCCTGGGGCCATTGAAAGGGTTTTAAACTGGTTCTCCAGCTACTTGTTACCATGGCTACAGAACAATGGGTCTTTTCCTAGGAGTGTGGGAACTTTTGTATTCTCAGTCCATCCAGAATTAGGATGTTAACTACGGTGTTGACAATGGGGATGGAAAATGTGTGAAGCTGTGTGTGGTACTGCCTACTGCTGGGGAGGGGGAGGGTGTGAACTGAACCAGAGAAGATTACCCCCACCTTGGAGGGGGCGCCACAAACTATGGGGGAGGGGGCCAAGGGGACTGCTGTCTGCCTAACAAACCCTGCAGTGCTATTCAACTCTTTAAAGCTAATATATTCATAACTTTGACAAAATATTTTTAATTAAATAAGATTTTTAGAAGTTTTCACATGGAGATTTTCAAAATACACATTGAAATGTTTTTGTAAAAAAATCAGAGTTATGGTCTGGCCAGTTAGCTCAGTTGGTGAGAGTGTGGCGTTATAACCCCAAGGTTAACAGTTCAGATCCCCAAACCAACCAGTCACCAGAAAGTAAAAATAAAAATAAGGGGCCTGTCTCTAGCACACTGAAGCAGGTAGATAGATTTTTCTACCCAGTGCACAGTCCCTGCATTGGTAAACTGATGAAGGATGCACCCTCACTGCATAGCCACATAATTCCCCCTTTCTTCACATCCTCACCTCACTGTGACACCATAGGAGTGGAGAAGCTTTGGGTGCCTGCCTGCAGACACCCCTGTGGCTCCTGTAACCAGAAAGTGGAGTGTGAACTTCCCCTGCCCCACAGTCTACTAGGGATACCGTAAATTGGAGAAGCAAGTTGAACCAAAACCTTGCAGAAAACCGAAGCACAGAAGGTGAGAAAGCAGCTGACAAGGGCATCTATAAAGAACTCTCACAGACCCATATTTTTTAAAAAAAGAATAACGACAGAAAAATGGGCAAAACACACAAATAGGCATTTCATAGAAGGGGAAATACAAATACAATAAGAAGAGATGTTATTCCTCATCAGTGATCAGAGAAATGCAAATCAAGACCCCCGTAAAATCCCACTCTACACTCATTTGGCAAACACTGAGGGGTCAGGGAGAGGAGGTAGACATGGACACTTAAGCACTGCTGGTGGGAGTGTGCATTAGGACAGCTATTTTGGAAAATAATTGGCATATCAAAGTGGACCATCAATCATATACCCTAAGCCCCAGCAATGCCACCCCTAGGAATGTACCAAGAGAAACTCTGGCACAGGTGTGCTGGGGTCCATGGACAGCAATGTTCATGGCAGCACCCGGCAGCACCAAGCAGCACATCCACACAGTGGAATTGCACACATCAGTCAGCACAATTACACCAAAGGGGCAGGCAATGACATGGGGGATGTGGGCAAGATCTTACCAGGGAAAAAAATCATGTACCACCAGATTACACACAGCATTGAATTCTGTTTAGGAGGAGCATAAAGCTGAGATTTATACACATAGAATGATAGAGGTGGGATTTGAAGAAGTGCACTAGATAATTCCTTAATCCAGCAGTAATTACATGACAGCTTTTCTCCCAAGGATCTAGAACTTTCTGTGTAAATGACCCAGGACTTTGGAGGAGGGCTCCTCTCCCTTGGAGGCTGCACCACCACCTTCTGGTTGATTGGAAACTATCTAACCTTGGAAGCCTGCCCTCCACACCCCCTGATTCCGCAGCACTCCGGGGTCAGGTGGCATGAAAGTCCTGACCATGGTCTGATTGACATGGTCCCTGGAGCCCTCACCCTGACCTTGTTATTGGTCAGGAAGATCAAATGTTGTCAGGGGAGGGGAGTAGAGAGGACAGATCAGGGCTCAGAGGGATGTGCTTAGCTGTCACCTGCGTGGTGGTGGGGGCAACGAGCATGATCATGCAAAGGTGCAGGAGCCAGACCTTGTGAGGGTCACCAGAACTTCAGAGCTAAACCTGGGGCAGGCAAACTGAGATGCTTGTCCCACCCATGGCCCTCTGGGGTCCCTGCCCAAGGGCTCCACCATGTCCCTGTGGCCTGGGTCAGATGTCTGTCCAGGTTTCACAGGCCTGGACAGGCCATTCTGATAGTCAGGTGTCAGCCAAGAAGGGTACAGAACCATTTCACCAACAAGAGAGAATGTGCTCACTTGTAATGGAATTTGCTGCTAAAAGGGAATTCCGCCCTGCTCCCTTCCCTCAGCCGGCTCTGAAGTTGATAAAAGGAGATGGTGATAAGGTTTTAAAGAAGCACAGCACAGATACATTACACACACTGGGCAATTTGCATGAAATAGGTTTCAATGGTGGGCCCTTGGTCTGGAAGAGGCAAACTGCCTGTGAAATGAAGGATGAAGTCCCCTCGCTCCCAGAGAAGAGCGACCCCATCCTGGGAGAGGAGAATCAGGGGCATCAGGCCATCTCAGTACAGTTGCACTCAGTCCTTAGGGGCAAGTCTGACAGCCCTGTGCTTGATGAGCCATCCATTCACTTGGGGACCTCAGAGCCCCAAAGCTGTCACTGGCCTTGGGGGCATCAGACACAGCGGCTGGCAGGAAGGAGGAAGCAGCAGTGCTGGGTGCCAATCCTTGTTCTGATCATTTGGCCTCAAGTGACCAGGACTCCAGACCTTGAGAGCTGGGTCTACCTCCTCCACACTGTCACTGCTGCTATCTCTGTTGCTGTCACTTTTGTTAGGGATAGTGCCATTCCCAGTACTAACAGAGTTCAGATTGCAGGACACATGCTTCCTATGCACTGTACTTGACTGTCACCTGCACCTGCCAGGTCCTCCTCAGGCTACAGCTGAGCAAATGGAGGCTCAGAAGGAAAGAGCCTGCCTGTCATCACAAGAAGAAGGACCCTGTGGGGCTGACTGCAAAGCTCTTCCCAGAAAGCCTGAAATGACACTTTGAAAGAGCCCACCCTCTTCAAGCAACCTTCCCAGGCTACTGGTAACTTAGCCTGGCCTGGGCTCAAAGTCTCCAGCCCCTCCCAAGAGGGGTGGTGGTCACCCCGAGGAGGGCTCACAGGAAAAGGCCAGGGATAGGATGAAGCCGAGGCTGCTGATGTAATCCCATGGGGCCTGGGGAGGGCAGAGTGTCCAGACGTGCCTGGTGAAGCAATAAAGAATGTATACCCTCAAATGACATGGGCAGTGACTCAGGGCTGCCCCACTCCCACCCCAAACCTTTCCATCTAGATTTGAGGTATTCCTGGATGTCTGCACAGGTGGAGAAACTCTCAGAAACTTCCACTAACCCGGCGTCCCTGCCACAGCCCCTTGAGCCTCTTCAGTTCTTACCCCACCCCCCAACCCCCTCTCTAAAATTCCATTTCCCTTCTGTTGAAAGAGCCAAGTCTTGGGGACTAATTTGGCAACCTTAGGTGTAAATCTGCTCAGAGAGCATGGTGGAATCCAAGGGAAACAACACATTTAAATTCAGAATTTAGACAAGCCAGCTGTCACCCGAGGCCCTAGGGATGGAGCCACTGGGAGGTCAGCCTGCGTCCTGCTCTCATAGATGGACACGGGGCCAGCATTATTTGCTCCTTCCAGGAAGAGATACTGGACCCCGACTCCACACCATGCACTGTTTGAGGCACTAAGGTCAGAGGTGAACAATCAGATCTCCTGTGCACAGGAGACCTTTGTCCTACCAGGAGAAGGGCCTAGAAACAGCGCGTTACGGCATGAGCTGGTGCACCATGGGAGGGGCAGCAGGGAGGGGGCGGGAGTGCTGGGCTGGGCTGGCATGACCCTCCTCAAGGCCTTACTGAAGAGGTGGCTCTTGAAAATAGAAGTACAGATGGTCCCAATTCACCAGGATTCAGCCTACGATTTTTCAACTTTACGATGGTGGGATAGCCACACACTTTCAGTAGAAACTGTACTTCGAGTTTCCATACAGCCATTGTGCCTTTCACTTTCAGTACAGTGTTATTCAGTACATGTATTATGGGAGGTTTATCAGGATATGACTCCATCGTAAATTGAGGAGCATCTGTGCCTGAGGGATCCAGCCACGTGGGTACTAAGGAAGCACATTCCTGCAGAGTGACCAGCAAGGACAAAGGCCCTGAGACAGGAGGGTCTGAGTGTTTGAGGAGCAGCAAGGAAGCCTGGGGTCTGCCCGGGAACAGGAGAGGGGCCAGGCGGGGAGGAGGTGGGAAGGTAACATGCCTTCCAGTAGGGCCTGTGGCTCCTACCCAGGGCACTGGGGACCCTTGGAGGGGTCTGAGCAGAGGTGGGATCTGTTCTGAGTTGAGAATCCCTGTGCTGCTGCCATGAGAGAGACTGGAGGGATGCAGGGGCAGGGGCATGCGAGCCTCAGGGGACCATATTGCTCTTGTCAGGCTGCCATGACAAAAACCATAGACTGGTGGCTTCAACAGCAGAAATTAATGTCTCACAGTTCTGGAGGCTGAAGATCTGACATCAAGGTGTGGGCAGGGTTGGTCCCTTCCAAGGTCTCTTTCCTTGGCTTGTAGGGAGCCACCTCTGCCTATGTCCTCAAATGGTCTTTCCTCAGTGTGTGTCTATGTCCCAACCTCCTCTTCTTATAAGGACACCAGTCACACTGGGTTAGGGCCCACTCCAATGGCCTCATTTTAACTTAATCACCTCTTCAAAGACCCTATCTCCAAGTACAGTCACATTCTGAGGTAGTGGCAGTTAGGTCTTCAATATATAAGTTTGGGAGGGTCACAGTTCAGCCCATTACGGTGACAATGACAGGAATCCCAGGAGAAGACATGGCGACTGGGGCCACCCAGTGCAGGAAGGTGGGAAGGGGTCAGAGATGCAGGTGGGTACCAAGGTAGGGTGCAGGAACAGTCCTCCCAGGTGAGGGCAGTAAGGGGTAGCCATCCATGGAGAATTTAACAGCAGCACTAACACCCACTGTAAGTTGGCCCGCTTCTAATATCATCACGCACAGACAATTCTTAATGTCATTATTGATAAAATACTTCTCCCTCAAAAAATATTTGTTTATCTAATTTCTCAGCAATTGCCGCAGTCACTGCTGAGTTTTAATAACACGTCTGTAAACTTCCAGTCGATGGCTTTTTGTTACTTTTCCTGTTGTCCACACTGTGTTCCACATGCATGTTAAGTCAGAGATCTCCCAGCTCCACAGGTGACACTCCCTGGGGACAGGATGGAGCCTCACATAAGTTCACGGGTTCAGAATCACACCAGCCACTCAGGGTGGAGGTCAGGTCTCCAAAGTCCACCTTTAAATAGGCGACTTTAAGCGAACATTGAAGGCTCAGCAGTTATGAGACAAGGAAAGAGAATATGCATTACTTCAACTCCGTCGTCGTCTATGCAGCCACTTGTAATGTTTATTTGTGTCTATAATTTAAAACACTAATGAAACAGTGTGAACTGCAAGGCATAACATTTTTGTTTGACAAGTACATATTTTAGTTCATACATGAAATATGATTGATCATAAACAGCTTTCAAATTGAAATTTAGCCTTTTACTATTGTTAATTGATTGTTTTAAAACTAAAGAATTAATCAAGGAAATAATGTTACAACAGTGATATCTTTTACTAATGGCCTAAACCGGACCTCTTGTGGTGGCCGATTCTGTTCTATTAAAATTCACTTTTTTTATTGGCATAATCATATGTACAAAGCTCAGTTTAAGAAAATTGCACTCTGCATTTCTTTTCTGAACATTATTCTTTGTTTTAGTCTGTGACTATCACTGAATATAGCTCAGGCTGCTATAACAAATTACCACAGACTGGATGGTTTAAAACAGCAAACATTTACTCCCATGGTTCTGGAGGCTGGTGGTGTGGGACCAGAGTGCCAGCATGATCAAGTTTTGGTGAAGGGCCTCTTCCTGGTAACATCCTCACATGGCTTTTCCTTGTTTGTGCATAAAAAGAGCAATCTTGGGCCGGCCAGGTGGCGCACTGCTACAGTGCGCCGCGGCGCTCCCGCTGAGGGTTCGGATCCCACATACAGACCGGCGGCCGCTCACTGGCCGGGGGGGGGGCGCCTGCCTCGGGGGGCCCGCGGCGCTCCCGCTGAGGGTTCGGATCCCACATACAGACCGGCGGCCGCTCACTGGCTGGGCGAGGTGCTGGTGCAGCGCCGAGGGTTGCGATCCTGTTGCTGGTCACGAAAAAGGACAAAAAGGAAAAAAAAAAAAAGAGCAATCTTGTGTCTCCTCCTCTTTTATGAGGGCACTAATCCCCTCATGGGGACTCCACCCTCATGACCCAATCACCTCTCAGAGGTCCCACCTCCTAACACCACCACATCAGGGGTTAGGTCTTCAACACATGAATTTTGGAGGGACACAAACATCAGTCCATAGCAAGGAAGATGTTAGAAAAACATCATCATCTCCAGGGATAAAATATACCCAGAATGCCACTGGGATCTGGGATCTATTTTGAAGGTAGAGCCAACAGGTGAAAAGTCACTACAAGTGTGAGGATGAAGAAAGTCAAGGGTGTGTCCCCAGCTTCACCCTGAGCACACAGAGGCCTGGACAGGGGTGGCTGCAGGGGGAACAGACCTGGCTGGGGCAGGGTGGGGATCCGGAATTTGGTTTCAGGCATGTTTTATCTGAGCTGCCTGCTGGACATCCCAGCAGAGATGTCAAGCTAGCAGTCAGGTGTCCGGGCTGAGAGCCCAGGGGAGAGGTCGAGGCTGGAGAGAGGAACTTGGGAAGCATCAGTATTAGTGTGGAATTGAAAACCAGCATCACCACAAACAGATGTGCAGCACAAAATCATACATACAGCTCTTCAGAGCAGTCACAGAACGTGCTTGGCAGAAGCAGCTTCCCTGAACTGGGCAGTGGTGGTGCCCGACCTGGTCTGAGGGCACAGCAGGGTGTCCTTGGGAAAGCACATGAGGCGAGGCCCAGGCGGGAGCTCCAGGGGAAGGTGGACAACAGCGTCAGCACGTGACCTCAAGGCGGAGCAGCAGGAAAAGGCCTGGGAGGTGAGGAGCACAGCGTGAGAACACACCAAGGACCTGGGATGTTACCACCAGACCTCGGGCAAAGATTGGAGAGTTCTAAGTAGAAGAGTGACGTGATCCGATTTGAGTTTTGAAAAGATCACTTAAGCTGCTTTGTGGAAAATGGATTAGAGAGGCAAAGTAATCCATCTAGGTGAGAAATGACGTGTTTGGACATGTGCGGCGTCTGCAGAGATGGAAAAAGGAGAGAAAAACCGAGAAACGGAAACAGGTGGAAGGACGCAGGGCCATGAGTGTGGAGAAGACGGAACAGGTCACGACGGATTCGGGGACTGGGGTGGGGCACAGTGCCCTGCACTGGGAGTGGGTTTAAGGGAAGAGCATGGTTCAGCTTAAACATACTCAGTGGCCATGCCCAGAGACCCCAAGGGCAGGTGTTGGGTGGATGCAGACATCTGGAACGGGAGCAAGAGGAACCGGCTGGGCAGGGGGAGACTTGGCCGGTTTGGAGAGTCCCCAGTGAGGCTAAGAGGGTGGACAAGGTCTCCTAGGAAGAGCGTCGACCCTGACCGAGGAAGGCTGAGCACCTAGAGGACAGACCGTAGACCCCAGTGGAGGAGGAGGAGCAGAGACAGCAAAGGGGAGAGAGAGAAATTCAAGAGCTGGAGGAAAACCGGGAGGATCACAGACTGTCTCAGAAAGGAGGGAGCCAGTGTTCTGTGAAATCCGGTCAGATGCGTGACAAGTGTGCCCGGACTTACGGACGCAGCTGTTCCTGAGGACTCTGGGGAGCGAGTCCTGGTGGAGGGCTGGGGGGAACCAGATGGGAGTGGGTGAGAGTGAAGGGAAGTGAAGCAGAGACAGCATGTGTGGACAGCTCTGCTGAGAGATGTGAAGCCAAACTCTTCATTGTCTAACGTGATAGTTGTAAACGTCCAGCACCCCAGGAGTGCTGGCAGTGCCACAGCTCTGAGCGCATGCCACGCATGCATTCAGTCCCACAACAACCCCGTGAAATGGCAACATGATTCTTCCCAAATTACAGTCGGAGAAACTGAGGCACAAAAACTCTAAGAGTGCAGAGTGGGGGAGGGGAATTGGAACCAAAACATTCTGCCTGTGGGCCTGCCCTATATGCATAAGCAAGACCAGTGGAGGAGCACAGAGGCAGCAGACGGGCTCCGGCCCGGGGCAGCGTCCAAGTCCCACTTCCACCCGGGGCTCAGGGCGTGGCCTGCTGGCAGTTCTCTCTGCACCCCTCTTCTAAAGTGAGTGTAATAACCCCTACTCCTCCTACTACACAGAGCTCCTTGCTAGATGAAATGAGAGTTGGTCATTCATTCGAGAAAGGTGAACTTAGAACAATATACTGGGGCAGGTACTTTGCAAGATGTGGGGTACAGTACCTCATGGGGAGCAAAATTAAGTCCCTGCACTTAACAGAGCTTACATCTCATAGGAGACCCAGATAATAAATGGAAATATATGAACAGATGTGGGGTACATGTGAAGGCAGAACCAGCATGACTTGCTGATGGATCGACATGGAGTTTGAGGGAATAATAGTCATCAGGATGATTCCTAAGATTCTGTATTGAGGTGCCATGTACAGAACTGAGAAAGGTCAGGAGAAAACAGACTTCAAGGGGAAAATCAGCCATTAAATTCAAGAGGTTTCTGAGACATCTAAGGGAAGGGATCAGGTGGCCCCTGAGCTGTGCTAGTGAATATCTACAGCGGGCCTGGTGCACACACACGCACAGGCCACGGTGCTCAAGGCCACGGTCATGGGTGAGCTCCTGTGAGAGACAAGGTGAGGGCCTGGGGAAGATGGGAACAAGCCTCACAAAAGAGTCAGAGAAGGAAGAGGAGCAAGCTGGACAGAATGGGATCACAGAAGCCAAGAGAGGGGGAGGACCTCTTGGGGCGGGGCTCGCCTGGTGTGATGCTGCTGACATAATGGGGAGCATGGATTTGACAATGTAGGGGCTCAAGGCCATCGTGGGGAACCCGCTCACCGCTCATCTGCTATCTCACTTATCCATTTGTGTATCCCTTTGTTTAAACAGCCATTGTGGGTCTCTTGTCAGACCTGTGCTGAGTCCAAGGGTTTAGTTTCTGATCTTGCCTGGAAGGACAGACAAGGAAGCAAAGAGAGAGTGACAAGCTCTGGGGTGACAGGGGCATGGGGACTGCAAGGCACAGGGAGGGGCCTACACCCAGTGTTGTTGAGGGGAGAGAGGCTGGGACCTCCACAAGGGAGGTGACATATGTGCTGGCTCCTAACAGCCAAATGCAGTCATCTGAGTAAAGAGGACAGTGGATTCCAAAACTCAGCAGGTCAAAGAGGAGAAATGCCATTCAGCCTGATGGGTCGGGGGCCCCGGCAGGCCTCAGGCCTGGAATAAGCATTTTGAAGTCCTCGCTTCCATTTGTTTCTCTCAGTAGTCCTGGGAAGTTGGGAGAACTGGGATTGTTAACTCTCTGTAGCAGATGATTAAACCAACTCAGCTAAGATGACAAGCAAAGGTGGAAGGACTGAGAACCTGTACTCACAAGTGCCTGTCGGACACCAGGCATTTTGTGCGCGTGGTCTTCTTCACTCTCCTGGCTTCTTAGAGGAGGTGTCCCCACAGGATGGGTGAGGGAGGGGAGACACAGGGAGGCCACACCACAGCAAAGCTGAGATCAGGCAGGACCTGGGAAGCTGTCCCTACTGCTTGCCACCCCTAGCTTAGAAAGGAGGCCAAGGCCCAGGCTTCCTGAACCTGATCTGCTGAGGAAACATCAGTGAAACCCTGGCTCTCTAGGGACCCCCTGAGCCTTGGTGCCATGACAGTGGGCCTGACCTGGAGCTGTGGCAGATCAACAGAGCAACAGTTGTTGGCAGCCTGTTTTACGGGCCCCTTTGTACCTGCCTCTGGGGTCAACGCCCCTTTCGTTGAGCCAGGTCCCCTCCTCTTACTGCTCTGCCAATCTCAGGCCATCCAGGACTTGATGTCCCTCAGTGGCGTGCCTTCTCCCAGTCCAAGGAGTATCCCAGAAAGGCTTCCCACTGTGCTCACCTCCCAGCAGACCCCAAGACTGGGCAGCAGCAGAGAAAGTAGATCTTATCTTAGAGAGCAGGTGAGGATACTTTCCAGGCTCCCTGAGTCTTTCAAGGACAGCTAATGGCCAGAGGAGCCTGGATCCTTCCCCTGCTGCAATCCTTTCTACTCCTGCCCCAGCTCAGGAGCACGAGCTTCCCATGGAGCAGCCTGCACATCCCTGCAGAGCAAAGAAAGAAAACCAAATGCCCCAGTGTCAGCCTCGACACTGTCCCCTTTGAGGCAGCCAATCCATTTTCAGCCCTGCCAGTTCTAGCTCGAAATGTACCCATTCCTAGGGCCGGCCCGTGGCTCACTCGGGAGAGTGCGGTGCTGATAACACCAAGGCCACGGTTTCGGATCCTATATAGGGATGACCGGTTCGCTCACTGGCTGAGCGTGGTGCTGACAACACCAAGCCAAGGGTTAAGATCCCCTTACCGGTCATCTTTTAAAAAAAAAAAAAGAAAGAAATGTACCCATTCCTGGCAGTGTCTGGAAGAGGAAGCAGCAACAGGGACGGTTGTTTCCCAGAGAGGAGAAATTACAGCACAGTTGCATGCTGATGGGAATGATGCAATAGCAAGGGGGGGTGATGGTGCAGGAAAAGAGGAAAGTGGGGTCCTGTACTGGAACTTCTGGCGTGCATGTTAGAGCTTCACTCTCCCTCCTGGCAGATGGAGGATCCAGGAACAGCACACGTCATTGCTGAGACTCCTCCCAGCTGCGGAATTCTTGAGGATCCCCAAATGAGGGTGCCCTTTGAGGTGAAGAAACCACAGCTGTTGGATGAGTAACCTGGGGTGCAGGGCCATGACTCATCAAAGCATAAGGCTTACTCTAGTTTGGGAGAGAACATACTGCCTTTATTGAAAATATTTCTTGCTGAGGCCCACGTCGTGATGGTCACCTGCTTCAACATCAGTGTCACCACCACTCAAGCCATCCCGGGGCCACATCTGATGCCAGATGCCAGACATCAAGGAGGGGTTGTGCAGGGGGCAGTAAAGGGGTCTCAGAGAGGAGGAGGGGCATGGGGGAGGGGAGAGCCAGCCACGTGGCACTAAAGTGAGTGTGCACAGGAGACCAGACACTGTCACACCCAAACAGCAACACAAGTGCCTTTAACCTTGACTTTGACTTTTCTCCTTTTGGCTTTTAGCAGTGCTACAGACTCAATACACCAGCAGTGCTCAGGGGCCTAGGCTGGGCAGTGGCTGTGACTGTCCAGTCCCAGGGCCAGATCTAGTTGTTTATATCTGATTTTGCCTTCTTTATACCCAAGCAGTTTTGTGTAGCAGGACAAACCTGTGCTCACCCCGGCTCCTTCAAAGGATTCAGGATGACTTTTCCTTTGCAGTGGTTTCCTCTCGGCAGAGTCTGTGGTCTATGTAGTTCCCAGCACAAATCCATACCAGTGAATCTTCCAGGTGGGGATGGCCGACCTCACGTCCCCTCCCTTACTGGAGGACTCTGCTCTGTCCTGTGGACATTGCAGGCAGTGAGCAAGTCCAGAACCACTGGCACAGGATGCCTTCTTCCACAGAAAAAGTTTTTACCAAAACCACAAGCAAAAAGCAAAGCAAAGCTAACCATCACCAATAACAACAAAGACGAGGGTACAGGGTTTTGTAAAAGTTCTGTTAGGTTCATATTCTTATATCATTTTGCCTATAAATGCAGAATGTGCAGTGGAAAAAATATTTATTGCTGTGTTCTGAATGAAAAGAAAGTGTCAGCTCATGGCAGCCACTCAATAAAAATGTGAAATAATAATAACAACAATAACTAATGTGGGAAGAATAAAATAAATGGACTTAGAAGGTGATAGCAATGATGTCCATTCAGCATACTGCTGAGGTACTGTGTGCCAGGAACTGTTCTGGGCACTATGGACATAGCAGAGAACCAGACCCAGAGTACCTGCTACCAGGAAATCAACTGGGAAGAGACAGATAACAAACAATAAGTAAATAACTTAAGCAGAGGGAGGATAACCAGAGCTAAGGCACTCTTAGGGCCCTTGGAGTATCTGAGGACAAGGTGCAGGGCTGGTTACTTTTAGTGCATGTTAAGTTGATATGTTAAAATTTTACACATTTAAAAAAAAAGTTAAGAAAGGTCTGTGTAATGATGCATAGTGTTAGGAGCTCGGATAGTGTCTGCCCTTGGAAGAGGGAACAAAAAGAGATATTCTGGATGCTGGTAATGTTCTATTTTCTGATGTGGCCACTGGTTACCTTTGTGAAAATTTGCTGGTCTGTACACTTATGATCTATGTACTTTTCTGTCTGTGTGTTATATATTAATTTAAAATTTTAAAGAATTTGCTTACCAGAGAGGGGAAAAAGATGTTAAAGAAGAATTTCTAGAGAATGCATGGAAATCAATAAAAGAAAAATAGGCAAGGCAAAAAGTGAGTGACGTGGGAGAAAATTATAACAAAGGAAGCATTTGAAAATATGTATAACGGTGCTAGTGTTTAGGGAAATGTATATTCCAAAAACAATATGTTTTGCATTTTCAAATTGGCAAAAATAAAAAAGCTGGATAATACAAAGTGCTGGTAAAGATACCAAGAAGTGAGAATTCCCATCTGCTACTAATGGGTAAGTAAATGGGGACAACTGCTTTGGAGGACAATTTGGCCAAATATGGTAAAGTTGAAGACGCACATATCCTTTGATTCACAAGTTCCATTTTTAGGTATGTGTCTAGACAAATTCTTAACTCTATGTAACAGGAAACAGGTATTAGAATGTTCTTTCTAGTATTGTTATTGCAAACAATTATGAATGTGATCTAAATATACGATACAGAATGGATAAAATAAGTGTTATGTGTTCGTGCAATAGAATACAATACATCAAATAAAATAAATAAAAGCTATTGCATCAAAACCATTATAGAAAAACATAATTTTAAAAACACAAAACAATAATGTATATGATATATGATGTTTGCATTAAAATGCATGGCAAAAATAAACAATACATTCTAAATGGGGGTTGCCTCCAAAAACAGAGAAATAGAATGAGGGAAGGGGTACATGCTGGGGAAAGAGTGTTCCAACTGCATAATTATTTTTTACTTAAAAATAACTGAAACAAATAGGATACAATATAAAGAATTGATAAAGTTGTGTCGTGAGTACAGAGATATCTCTTTGTTATCCTAACTTTCTGTGTGTTTGTAATACTTCATAATTAAAAAGTTTTAACAGGAAAAAAAAAGAAAGGTCTGTGTGTGATTCTGAGAGAACAGAAAGACAATGCAAAGCTTTCAAACAAGTAGAGAAGAAAAAGAGGAATTAGAAAACTCAACCATGCCAATAAAAAACAAGACGAAAGTCATAGAAAATGCAGAACAAATAGAGAGCACAAAGTAAGGTGCAGTAAGACACTAAACAGAAGCCTAAATAGATCAGTGACCACAATAAATATAGGTTGACTAGACTTGCCTGCTTAAAATTTTTTATAAAAAGAAATTATTGGGTTGAATTAAAAGAACACTCAAAATAAATAAGTAAATAAAAGTAAAGAATACTCATGAAATAGGGTGTTTGCAGGAATCACATCTAAAACATAAGGAGACAGAAAAATTAAAAGTTAGGAACGTTAAAAACATGTCCCTAGGATTAAAAAGCAACAACAGCCAAGCTGGGGCCACTAGAGCTCAGGGGAAGAGGAGGAGAGACTGACGGAGTTCATGAAGGCGGGAGAAGCCACGATGAGAGAAAGAGAGGACTGCTCCGACCATTTTGAGCCCCGACCACTTCAAGGCTGGCCCTGCTGAGCACACAGAGCAAGATCTGACAAAAGCCGCAGCTGCGCCCTTCATAAGAAGTTGCTTGGAAGCTGCAGGGAAAAGAGGGCCTTGGTGGCCCCAGGCCAGCAAGACCACTAACAGTGTTCCCACATAGGAGCAAGGAGCCACAACAACTGAAAAAAGGAGCCACTCAGAGGTCACCCAGAGACAACCACCAGGCCACCACCGGAAGCACCCCAGGCTCCTGAGCCTGGGCAGTGGAGGGCCAAGGGCCTCAGCCATGTCTCCCTCAATGTCCACGTCCAGCCAAGCCATGACCAAGCCACTGCCAGAAGCCCCCTGGGGCTCCCCTCCCAGAATGAGGGGGTGCCATGGGAGATGCTGGAATGAGGGGGTGCCATGGGAGATGCCAGAATGAGGGGGTGCCATGGGAGATGCCGGAATGAGGGGGTGCCATGGGAGATGCTGGAATGAGGGGGTGCCATGGGAGATGCCGGAATGAGGGGGTGCCATGGGAGATGCCAGAATGAGGGGGTGCTCTTCCTCATCACCCCACCCTATCCTCCTTCCCCTCCCCCCAACTGATACACAACAACATCTTAGAATGTAAAAATAATATTAATAAGAAGTCATTTTTTTAAAAAAAAACATATCCTGTGGAAATACTAACCAAAAGAAAAGCATTATTAAGAGAAGTAGAGATGCTACATAATGGGAAAAATGTATTAGAACTATGTAAACATTCTAAAGTATATACAACTAAAAACATAGCTTCATAATTATAGAGCAAAAATTGACCTAATTATAGGTGGAAAAATCCACAAGTCTACTAAGAGATTTTAAGTCACCTCTCAGTAATTAGCAGATGAAGCATATAAAAAAATTATAAGGATATAGAAACTTCAAACAACATAATTAACAAAGCTTGATATATTGGACAACTATTCAGCACTGAACAATCAAAGAATGTACATAATTCTCAATAGCATGTGGAATTCTAACAAGAAATTGATCATATACAAGGCCAAACACCAGTCTCATCAAATTTCAGATACTGTACCATGCAAATAAGTCAGAAATTAATAATAAAACAGTAACTAGAAACAAACAAAAAAATGTGCATTTGAGTATGTAGAAACATACCTATGAATAACTCATGGGCTAAAAAATAAATCAAAATGTTAATTAGAAAATACTAAAAATTGAACAATAATAACACTACTGTATATCAAAATTTGTGGTGGTATTTAAACAGAATCTTATAGTCTTGGATGTTTATATTACATAAGAAAAAAGGCATGAAGATTAATGAGCAAGACACCCAGCTCAATGAAAAAAACAACAATATAACCCAAGGGAAGTAGAAAGAAGAAACCACAAAGAGCAGAAATTGATGGAAAAGGAAATGAAAAATGGGACTAAAATTCTAAAAATCAGAGAATTCTTTGAAACTTCATGCAGACTTAAACAATTTAGGTAGTTTTCTAACAAATACTACTTACCAAAACTGACTAAAGAAGAAATAGAAAGGCTAAACAGACTCACAACCATCAAAAGAATCGAATCAGTGTTTTAAAATCTACAGAGAAAGACAGAAAGAGAGAGAGAGAGAGAGAGAGAGAGAGAGAGACCAAGCTCAGATGCCAAATGGCTTTAGGGTGAGCTCTAAAAAGCAGTCAAGGAATAGATAATATTATCACTTGATGATATGGGATACACAGCCATGCATCACCTAATGACAGGGATAAGTTCTGCGTAATGCATTGTTCGGTGATTTTGTTGTTGCGCAAACATCATAGAGTATACTTACATAAACCTGCATGGTATAGCCTACTGCACACCTGGGCTATATGGTATAGCATATTGCTCCTAGGCTATAAGCCTGTCCAGAATGTTACTGTACTGAATACTATAGGCAATTGCAACATAATGGTATTTGTGTATCTAAACATATCTAAACACAGAAAAGATACAGTAAAAACATGGTATAAAAGATTTTAAATGGTAGGTTTACACTAGCATTACTACAAACATATGAGTAATGGTTTATGCTATGACATAACAGCTACAATCTCACTAGGCAGTAGGAATTTTATAGATCCATTAAAATCTCATGGGACCACTGTCGTATATGCTGTCCATCATTGTCTAAAAGGTCATTATGGGGAGCATAACTGTATTATACAAATTATTCCAATGAATAGGAAGAATGTTCCTCAGCTCATTTTGTAAGGCTAGTGTAACCTTGACATTAAAACTAGAAAAGAAAGTTCAAAGGCATCATTGAAAAAAAATTAAAGTAAATGTAAATAAATGGAGTTTTTACTATGTTCATGTGTGAAAGGTTCAACATCATAAAGATATCAATTCTCCCCAAATTATGCTATAAATTCAGTGTAATTCAAATTAAAATCCAAGAATGTATTTCATACCACTTGACAAAGTTTTGATTCTAAAATATATCGGGAGAATAAAGGGCCAAGAATATCACAAAATTTGAATTAAAAATGCAGATTTACATCAGAAGTTACAATAATGCTATAATCATAAAAGCAGTGTGATGTTGGCCCAGGGACCATCAAATAGGAAAGTGGAACAGAATAAAGAGCCCAGAAATAGACCCATGCATACAATATATGAAAACAGGGTATGAGCAAGTTGGCATTAAAAATTGTATTTTTCCATAAGAAAACCAATTACCCATACGGGAAAATATAAAAGCAGATCCTTACTTTGTACCATAAAAATATCAATTCAAAGTGAATTAAAAATCTAAACATGAAAAATAAAACTTTCAGAAGAAAATATTGGAGAATATCATTTATGATTTAAAGAAGGATCTCTCAAAGAACACAAAAAGAATAAATTGTAAAGGAAAATATTAATGAATTTGACTATAATAAAATTTTTCAATTCTATGAGTGAAAAATATGAAAAAGAAAAACAAAAGTCAATATTGAGAAAAATTACTTGTAACTTAACAGCAAAAGATTATTAGCCAACATATATAAAGAATTCCTGCAAATCAAAAAGCAAAAGACAAACAGCCTAATAGAAAAAAATGGGCAAACACTATGAAGGAACAATTCACAAAAAGAGGAAAAGCCAAAAGAGTAATACCCATAGGAAAAGATGTTCAGGACTTCCCCAGTGAAGGCAGGTGTCTCTGAGAGGCCCTAGTGTTCCAGTCTCACACTAAATTCTACAGCTATCGGTGTCTCGAGAGCTTGGGATGGGAGCCCAGAGGCGAGCAAGACCAGCCCTGTCCTCCAGGACTTCACAGTCTAAGGGAGAGAGAGGCATGAATATCAAATCACCGCACACGCCAAATGCATATTTGCTCAAAGGGCTGTGCAGTGCTCTGGTGGCAGCTGCTGGCTCCACTCAAGGCATTCAAGGAAAGGTCCCTTGGAATCGGGGAAATTGTGGCTTTCCAATCCCAAAGTAAATACGACATTTGCTGCATAAGTCACTTCTCCTGCCTAGTTTCCAAAACTACTAGAAGAGAGAAAACCATCATGGAATAATAGAGTGAGGCTTAGACAGAGAAATCTGAATTCTTCTACCAGCCTCACCCCTACTGCACTCAGGGATCTGGGGCTACCGTCTACCTAATAGTCCTGGGTGGATATCTAATGGGCCTCTCAGACTTGCCCATCCAGGGCTTGAACTCAGCATTCTTCCCACAGCTTGCTTGACCTGCGCCTTCCCCAGCCCTGTTCCATCCTTCCAATCGCTCAGGTGAAATCTCAGGGTCATTGTTGACTCATCCACTCCATTGCACTCCACTCCCAATTGATCAGGAAATCTTGATGACTTGCTACGCAAAATATGAGTATATACAGAATCTGACCAGTCCCCTCCAGTGCTGTGGCCCAGCATGAGCCACGCCACTTCCCACGCCTCTCCCAAGAACTCTACATGCCCCACCCTTGCTCCACACGCAGCACTCACAATGACTTTATTTTATAAAGTTCTGATCAAAAGAAGTAAAGAGCTACTCCTCTGCTCTAACCTTCCCATGGCTCCCATTTCAGAGGCAGAGCCCAGGTCTTCACAACGACTGCTGAGGCCCTGTGTGGTGCAGCCTCTCTCACACTGGCTACTGCTCCCCCGCTCACTCACTCTGCTCAGCTACACCAGCCTCCCTGCTCTTCTGGAGCACCCAAGGCGTGTCCCATCTTGGGGCTTTTGCAGGGAATGTTCCCTCTGCCTGGAACATACATCTCTTAGATATCTACATGCTAACTACCTTCTGCAAACCTTTGCTTAACATCTGCTTGTCATCGAGGCTGACTCTGACTACTTCATATAAAATTGCAACCAACCTCCCACCCTCACTCAACTCAGGCTCCCTAATCCCAATCCCACTTACTCTGCTCGAATTTCTCAAGCAACATCTCCTTCTAACACACTGTACAATGCCCATAGTTTATTGCGTCTCCTCCCTTCTAGAATGCAGCTTGACAAGGGCAGGGATTTTGGAGGATTTTGTCCTGTGCCCAGGACAGTATCTGGCACAGAGAATACCTACTGAATTGAAAAGTTCCCTGACACCTCTGAGTCTCAGCTCGCCCATCCTTTAAAGCTGAAATCTGAAACCTGCTTCAAGAGCACTTATTGCTGGAAAGACCAAAGGAAAACACTTTTAAAATATCCAATACCCTAAGAGAAATGGATCTCTCATTTCAAACAGCTCTTTAATAAAAGATAAAGGGCCCTGACCGAGTCTGCAGGGACCAGGGAATGACATGAGTGGGGCCTCACACAGCTGTAGGACAAGGGAGGAGGCCCTCAGGTCACCTGTGTAGACAGTACCACCTACAGGCATTGGCTGCACGGAGGTGGAAAGTCCACTTGCTGGATAAAGACCATGGGTATGGCCTGGCTGTTGGTGCTTCCTCTGCTGAGCACAGGGCCTAAGAATGCACCATCTCGCCTAGTGTAATCAGGGATGAGAAAGGGGGTTGGTAGATGTTTATAGTGTAATTGAATCCCTGCCACAGCTCTCTTGACAATACAATGCAATTACACTTTGCATACATGGGTTGCAGCAGGGCCAGGCACAGAAATTCAGAAAGTAATCTCTCCCACATTATGTGCAATTAATTTATTGTCTTCTCCACAAGGACCTGGACCGCTGCTCCCTGTAATCGTGCTAATCAGGGATCATATCTCAAATCTGCTTCTCTTCCCTATTTGTCATGACCACATTCAGGGTGGACTTTAGTGTCCAGCTGGAATATGGGGCCCTTGCACAGATGGGCCGAAATGTAACCCAGCTCTGCCAAGGGCTTCCCAAGGGTAAATGGATTTTGCATTTTCTCAGAGAGGGATTTCCAAGAATCATAAAGCAGGATTGTGCCAGCCCTGGGGGAGGTGCTGAGCCCCTATCTGGGCTGGGGCCTGGAGTTTTCACCACCATTTCAAACTGCACTGGGTCATCCAGAGACCACTGAGGCCACTGCCTCTACCCCCATATGCAAAAGGAAACTCCTACCTAGAAAGAGGTTCCTTAAACCACTGAACTCCAGGAAAGCATAACCCATCTGCCCTCCAGCAAATCTGAGCCTGCCAGACGCTGTGCAGTTGGTCTGAGTGGAGGCAGCCTCTGTTCGGGGGTCCCTGCTATGAGCAAGCACTGTGCTCAGACCGTCGAGGCAGCTCACCGAATCTCACAATCACCTGCCTCTCATCTGCCGCGGAAGGCCACAGAGGCCCAGAGAGGTGAGGCGACAGGCACAGTGCCCAGATAGTCAGCCTCTGATCTGCCCGCACAGCCCATCAGCAGTGAATGAGGGTCCCCCAAACTGTCCCCACGCCTCCTTCCTCCTGAGCACTCCCGTCTCTGGGGGTAGCTGGGAGGGAGAGGTCTTGTCTCACACAGGCTAGCAGCCTCCTGGATGGTGTGCAGGGCCAGGATGCCAACAGGCGTGGCTGGTACAAGGAGGAGAAGATGCTGGGCTTCCCGGCCCTGAGAATGGAGGAAAGACGCTTTGCAGACTGGAGCAAAGTCCCTTCCGACAAGACAGGCCTGGAGGTGGGAGGGGAGGGTAAGGAGTCCCCAAGGAAAGCCACTTGCCAGAGAAACCTGAGCCCACAGCCCTCTGGAGTTAGAGAACATGGAAGGTCAGGGCTAGGAGAGAGTGGGAGAGCATTCAGAGTCACAGCAAATCCCTGAAGACCAAGGGCGGCGGGCTTCCCAGGGTCTCTGCCCTCTCTCCCCGGCCGGGACAACCAGTCCCGTTGCATTTTCTCCCCAGCCCACTGGGTGCCTGCAGTTCAGCCCTGTGTGGCCATGGTCACCCGAGGTGACCGTCATCATCCACCCGCAGGGCTCCCAGTCTGGGGTGAGGAGCCAGGCACACAGCCAACGGTTCCAGCAAAAAAGAAGATGGAACCGGTGGAGCTCCAGAGGGGGTCGGACTGGGGGCAGTGGCTTGCTGGGAGTGGGCAGCGCGGCCAGGCGAGCCCGAGGGGGCACGGGTGGGGCAGCGCACACCTCTCCTCACCCCAGCCCGCTAAGGTCATCGCGCGTGCTGAACACAAGCCCTCCCTATCAGACCTTTCCCTTCCAACCAGGGGGCACTCAAGGTACCTTCTATGAGGAAACCACTTTGCTAGGGCACCCAGGTGGAGCTTCGATGAGGGTCCCCCATGAAGGAGGAGCAATGGAGCAGTTGACTGAGGTGAGGACTCTGCCCCATCTCGCTCACTCAGGGGATGGCCACTTCTCAGCTGGTGGCCCCCGACTGCTGGACTCATGTCACCCCCCCTCCCACTGCAGAGATGAAAGGGGCTGCCTGAGGTCACAGGGCAGGCATGGCCCTGCCAGGCCCCAGGAATCAGGACACAAAGGCACACAGGTTCCCGAGGCCCCCAGAGTTCAGGTGAGGGTCCCCGGAGCCCGTGCATCTTGGTGGCAGACACCAGCCCTGGCCTTGCCCTTGTTGCCTTTTGGGTATGGGCTGGCACAACACCTCAGCTGCTGCCTAGGGCCCCAAGGCTAAAATAAGCATGCCATTCTCGCATGCACTAGTTAAGTCGGGGCTGCGTGCACTAGCATTTCCTTATCTTTCCACAGCAGACACTTTTACAGGAAAATATGAAACGTTTTTCATCCATCAAAATGCCAGGGTGCTGTGCAGGGAGCCCTGTTGCCGCAGGCTAGGCATCGGCCCCATTTTCTGGAGCTTTAGACTTGAGACTAATCTCTAGTGTGCCAAACAGTGGGCAGCTCCAGCTGCGTTCCATGGGCAGGTTCGACTCTGATTATGGTTTCGCTGGCTGCTTGGGGATGCCTGGTGTGGAGAGGTGGTGAGACTGTGGGTCCTGGGTGACCCCCTTCTGGGTTCAGATTCTGGCTATGCTATTGCGACCTTGGGCAAATCACTTCCCCTCACTGCGCTTCAGGTGCCACTTTTGTAAAATGAGAATTATTGAAGTGAGATAATACACTAAATCATGCAAAAGTAAATAAATGGTGTGTGTGAATAAAGTCTGTACAACCCACATGCTTAACGAAAGAGCAATCTCTGGAGTCATGAAGACAGCCACTCAGTGCAGCAGCCAGTGTGGGATCCCTACTGGTGTCCAGCACCAAGCCAGGCCCTGCGCAGACTGGACAGGAGAGAGTAGCAGCTCTGGATTTAGGAACTATTGAACCCAACCACATGGCCAGGGTCTGTCCTCTACTTGCAAGTGAGGCCCACATTCTACAAATTCATCGCACCACAGTCCATATCTGCACACGGCTGGGAGAATCTCCCACACCCTGGGGCCAACATCCTCCCAGCATTTCCCACCTCAGAGCCCAAGCTCTTGTGCTTGGGTCAACAAAGTCTGTTTGGGATGCTACTGGGACCCTTGAGAACACACCCGTCCCATCGCTGCACTCCGGGCCAGGATGATACTAGAGGTAGCTCTTTCTGTCACCAAGGGTCTTGCAGGTGGCGTTCTCTTTGTACTCCACATGCCCATCTGCAGACCAGTGGTGTTGAATGGAGAAGGGGGAGGAAAGACATCTCAGAGTAACTGCTAGAAGTCCCCCATCAAACCATGCTGGCCCAAACGCTGGAGGTGGTCACTGATACAGCACCCACCCTGCGCAGGCAGCCACACGCGCATCTCTGGCAGTGGAGGTGATGAAGAGACAGTATTGGCATCATATAACCAGGGAGAAACTGAAGCCTCAGAGGCCAAGCCACTTCTCCAAGCTGGCACAGGGCACAGCCAAAGAGAAGAGGAGCCCTCACAGGTGGGTTTTGCTGGCTCTCTCCCCTGAGGGATGGAGAGACCGCCCAGGGGAAAAGGCAGCTGCCTGCAGGCAGAGAGCAGCATGGACAAGGTGACATGTGCCTGGCTATACCCTTTGCCTTTACTTCCCTGGTGACAGCCCCCACCCCTGAGCCAAGGGAGCAAGAAGACAAGGGCAGCTCCAGGAGGCCTTGCTCCCACCAGCCAGGAGCAGCTGGCCTCTGGGCTCCTTTCCCCTCCGTGTGTCCTGGGCAGGTGGGTCACAGGGAGGGCTGCAAACTCCAGGAGGAGCCCACACCCCTGCCTCTGTCCAGCCCACAGCATCTTTTTTTCCCTTACTCAGAAACATGTAAAGAGGCATGAAGATTAGCACAGCATGACAGCACCTGGCCTGAAACATAAAATGCCACAAGGTCAGATCAAGTGGCCCCTTCTCACTCCCACCTGCCACTATGGTTTGAATGTCCCTGCATGCTTGTCCAGAGCCATTAGAGCCCAGCTGCCTGCCTGTCCAGAGCCAAAAGAGCCCGCCCAGCTATTGCCTCGAGGCTTCAGAGCCTTGTTTGCTGTTATCTTCTGTCCCTCCCTCCCCCTCCTGTGCACTATGGGTGTAGGTAACTTTGCAACTTGCCATAGATAACGGGAATTTTCCATTTACCAGAACAACCCACCCTGCGGTTTTCTCAGTAAACCATCTGCATACTTAAATCTCTGCTGATTCCCTCCTGCTGTCTATATAAACTGTGACCTTCTGGCTAATAAACGAGACTTGATCAGAATACTGTCTTGTCTCCATTTCTCGTGTCTTTTGTCCCATCCCATTCCCACTCCCCCCTCCAGGGTCTGCGTTGAATATCCCGCAGGTTGGGACACATGTTCATGTTAAAGTTTAATCCCTAGTATGGCATTTGAAAGGTGGGGCCTTTAAGAGGTTATTGGACCATGGTGGCTCATGAATGGATTAATCCATTCATGGATTAATGGGTTAATGGTTTAAGGGGTTGTCACAGGAGTGGCACTAGAGGCTTTATTAGGAGAGGAAGAAGCATGTTAGAGTGCTTTTGCCCCTCCACCCTCATCATGTGACGATCACCACTGGACTCTGCAGAGAGTCCCCACCAAGAAGGTTCTCACCAGATGTTCCCCTTTGACCATGGACTTCCTTGCCTCCAAAACTGTAAGAAACAAGTTCTATTTACTTATAAATTACCCAGTTTCAAATATTCTGTTATAAGCAACAGAAAACTGACAACATAACCCCTGTCAGGGTAGCCACTCTCCTGGATTAGAGTTTATCCTCCCACAACGTGTCTGTGTGCAGTTATATCCCAAGCAATGCTGAGCACTGTTTTGCATATTTTAAACCTTACCTAAATAGCCTTGAACCTCTGCAGCCTTCTGCAACTGGCTTTGCAGTTTGTTCTCATAAGGCCTTCTAAGTAGGCAATGGCCAGCAGTGCGAGGAGTCTTGGCCTTGGAGCCCAACTCTGCACTGACTGGCAGTGTGCAAATCACATGGCCTCCCCGGCCTGTTTCCTCATCTGTAGCATGGAGATCGCAGTCTGTCCCCCCCCCCCCCCCCAACAGGGAGGCAATGCGGGCAGGCCTGGACAGGACACTGGCCTTCTTGCCTACCTTTTCCTGGTGCTGACTGCAGCCTCCCCTGAACTTCTGGCATCCTCTCCCAGCCCAGAGCCACTCAAAAGAACTGCCCCAACCTCTGTAGCTGGCCCACCCAGAGACCAAGCCAGGGGCTGCAAGGCCCAGGAAGCCTGGGGGACCCTGCTGTCACGGCAGTCTCAGCCTTAGGCTGACATGGTGTTCCAACCCTTTGGGGCTGCAGGAGCTCAAAATCCCCCTGCAGAAGGACACTCTCTATTCTCCTAGCACCTAGGTCAGCCTCCAACTTGCAGAGCCCCCTAGTGGTCTCCCTGCCTGTCCAACACTCCTTCCAGGACATGCTGCTCCTTCTCAGACTCCTCCTCAGTGTCTCGCATCTCTGCCCAGAGCCCAGGGTTTGGAGCACATCTCTTCCTGTCCACGCTCACTCCCACAGTGACGCCCTCCCTCATCATGGTTTGTACAGCAGGGGCTCCAAAGCCCACACCTCTGCTGCAGGCCCCTTGCTAGACTCGGGATCTCACATGTCCAGCCTCTTACTCCACATGGTGAGTCGGAGCCTAATGGTCATCTCCAGCTTTCCAAGTCCAAACACTAGACTCTGGTCTATTTTCCCCCAAACCTATCCCACCTCAGCCTTCCTGATCTCCACAAATGGCAGCTCCATCCTTCCATCTGTTCAGGCCAAAATTTGGCTTCATTCTCAACCTTTCCCTTTTCCACTCCACTCCTCTGGCCCCCACACACACATATTCTTGGCCAAACTTTCAAGTTGTATCCAGAATCCAACTCTCGCCATCCCTGAAACCCAGCCTGGTCCGGGCCATGGTGACCTCTCACGACTGCAGCAGCCTCCCCCATGGTCCCCGCTCCACCCTCACCCACTTCAGGGTCCTAGTAAAACCAGCATCAGGTCCTGTCACCCTCTGCTCAACACCAACAAGGCTCCCACGTTACACTAGGTGGCAGCCACTGCAGGGACCACAACCTGCAGGACCTGCCTGTACTGCCCCAGCCACACGCATGCCCCTCGGGGCCTCATGCGTCCCCTCCCCTGCCTGAGACGACATGCCCTATACTTCCCCATGCCAACCCCCACACCTTCCAACCTCAGCCCAAATTCAGGGAGACCCCTCTTGTCCATGCATGTGCCGATCTCCAGCGTGCTCCAACATGTTGTCTGGTCATAGTCTGCCCCCCTCACTTAACAGAAGCTTCACGAGGACAGGGATTTCACATAGAACAGCGTTTAGCACAGGGAGGTGCTGCAGGAGGAAGTCCCAGCCCCGGGCTGGCCAGCCCCCTGCACCCCCCATTCCCTGATGCTCGCATGCTTCCCATGCACCCCCAGCAGACACCACACCCAGCACTGACGGCCCCAGCTCTTCTGCAGGCCTGGGTCACCCCTTCACCCCGACTCTCCTAGTGTCCAGTTCCCCCTGCATGGCTTGGCTCTGGGCCCACCTTGGTGGGCTTATCAGTGAGAATGCCCTCGCTCCCTCGCTCCCTCTATAGGCCACAAGAGCCCCAGGGCATAGTCTGGGTACAGAAGAGGGAGGGAGGGAGGGAAAGAGGAAGGGAAGGGGGGAGGGGGAATAAGAAAGGGAAGGATGGAGGCCTGAGGACCTCGAGAGCCTGGGGCCAGGAGAGAGAGCTGTCCTGAGACGGAGTGTGCCCTGCAAGTGTTCTGTGGCCCCTCACAAGAGCCTCCTGCCCTTGGAGCTGCACACACCCATCCCTGCCTATTCATTCAGTACAGGGTGCTGAAGCCCTTTCCACACATGATGCCACTTGAGCCCAGGGTGCTCTGAGAGGGGGCCAGGCGTGGATGGCTCCCCATTTGAGACGTGACTGGCGTCTCAGAGAGGGCAGCAGCACACTCCTTCTCCCGCTGCCCCTTCAGACCATGCCGTGAGTCTGTCCTCCCCACCCACTGTGGGGAATCTCGGGCAGGCTCTGCAGCTTCCCACCCTCTCCAGGACGAAAGAAGGCTGGCCCAGGCCACTGATCCCATAATTCATTCCAGTTCAACCCAGTCTCACGTGGGAACCCTGAGCACTCGCGCAGGTGGAGCTTCCCCTCCACCAGCTCAGGCCTGCTCCGGCCTGGACACCTGCCAGGGAGCTGGGGCCTGCTCCCCTCTCCTCCTTCACCACCCTGCTGGCAGCTGCTGTTCAGAGCAGTGCCAGGCTATGGAGGGGAAGGCTTGGGGGATAGGACTGGGGGAAAAGGTGACAGGAAAGGTCTACTGGATGGGCTCAGCTGAGCTCAGTCATCCCATGGACACTGGTAGGTCCCTCAGTGGCCCCTGGCTGGGATTCCAGCACAGGCAATGCCCTCCTGGGCTGCCTACTTTCAAATTCCACTCTCCCCTGGGCTTCGGGGACCACCCCTCTGCTGGGTCCTTGTATCAGTTCCTTTTGTGTTGCTTATAACAAAATACATGAAAGTGGGTAATTATAAAGAAAAACGAAATTTATTGCTTACAATTTCTATGGCTGGGAAGTCCAAAGTCCATCTGGTGATGGCAACAGTGACCCAGGGGTCTCACATTGCAAGATGGTGGAACCAGAGAGAGCAGAGTGAGAACAAGACAGACTCTCCTCTTCTTTTAAAGCCCTCAGAACCACCCCCCTGACCCCCATTTTTTTTTTTTTCCTTTTTGTCTTTTTCCGTGTCCGGCAACGGATCGCAACCCTCAGTGTCGCCCCCGCACCGGACCGGGACCGGCAACGGGATCGCAACCCTCGGTGTTGCTCCCGCGCCTCGCTCAGCCAGTGAGCGGGAACCGGCCTGTATGTGGGATCCGAACCCTTGGCGGGAGCGCCACCGCACTTCCCAAGCAGCGCACTACAGCAGTGCGCCACCAGGCCGGCCCAGTGACCAGCATTTTTAATCCATTCACTACTGCACAGTCCTACAATCCAATCACCTCTTCAAGGCTCCACCTTCAATTACCATAATAGGATTTCCCACCCTCTTAACAGTCACAGTGCACAGGAGAAGTCAAGCAGGTGGGGTGGTGGGAGGGGGACACTCGAATCCAGAGCTAGAGACATACACAGGGCCTCAGCCATGGGAAGTATTGAAATCTCAGGCCTGGCTGAGGCCACCAATGGAGTGGGTACAGACAGAAAACAGAGTCCGAGGTGGAGCCAGGCCTCCGGCTGAGAGGAGCACCTGATGTAGGTGTTTGTCTGAGGGCTGTGAAGTCAGGGTCACCAGTGACTAAGCAAGGCCCACCTGGGTAACCTGGCCTCCACTTTCAAGTGTGGGACACTTACCATCCACCAACCAGTCCTCTGTGCTGTGGCATCACAACCAGAACAGACAGAGGGTCCCCTGCTAATGATGCCTGGTTGATGCTGGGGAGCACTCAGCTCCCGGCGGAGGCTTGCCAAATCTTATTACCTAACCCAAGTCTGGCTGCCTGCCCCCAAACTAAAACAAACAACCCAAAAGTCAAATATTGGTGAAAATGGAAGTCAGCTTTTATTCAGGAACACTGGTGACCTGAGGACAGATGATAGCCTAACCCACCTCTCTGATTAGCCTGAAGAATGGCCAGACTAAAGCCATCCCAAAGACTCAGGTTTACTGAGGGATTTTTAAAGAGGGGGCTGAGGGAATGGAACCTGGGAAATGAAAAGCAGCGGGGAGGGGAACATGAGCCACAGGGCTCCATGCAAGGAGCCAGGTGCAAAGTATCCCCAAGGCTCAGTCTGCTTTCTGCTCCCGTCCTTGCTGTGATCTCAGGGTCCTGCTGGAGAGGTGGCATCAGCATAGCTCTATTGATGTCTTCCTCGGTTTCCCAGGGTCTGAATAGTATGTGTCTTGTAGCAAGTCCGCAGCTCCAAGCTGACTGGAAAAGAACTTTACATTTATGTAAATAATGTCATCCTGTCCTGTAACCAAGGTTCAAAATATCAAATAACCATGGGAAAGAGGGAACGCAGAGAAAAGCACACCAAGAAAAAAACTGCATCTTTTTAAAGTTTTTTAGAGCCCTCGGTTTTAGGTCCTGTTGGGAAAATAGAATGGTTTAATGAAGCCCCCTCAACCTAGGGGCAGGTTGGGGGTGGTGCAGCATTCTTTGTGGGCAGGCTGTGTGTGGGTGGAGTTAGTGCATCTGCATGGTGCCACCACCTTGGCTGGAGTTTGCTTCCTCGGGCATCTAGGCCACACACAGCCATGCTTTCAAACCTTCAGCTTCCAAGGACCTGTTTGCCAGTTACCTAGCTCATAGACCTGCGTGTGAGGGGTCTGGGGACCCAGCCTGGCGTGTGTGGGGTCTGGTGACCGACCCTGGTGTATGAAGGGTTTGTGACCCAGTCTGGAATGGGCTTGAGGGATCTGTGAGCTCCAGACCCAGCCCTAGTTTGACAATTGGTGTCACAAACAGTTAAAAGTAGTGCTACAATTGGCCATGTTGGCAGGATTCCAACATTAGCCTGAGTAGCACGACAACTGCTACTCAGTTGTCATGAGGATTACAACAAGGTAAAAGAGCTCCCACAATTGGCAGGATTACGGGAAGGTAAAAGAGCTCCCACAATTGGCGCTGTGAACAGGATCCCGACACTAGCCAGAGCGCCACAGGTCCCAACAGGTCTCCAGTCCTGCTCACTCCAACATGGTTACAGTGTCACTCTCTACCTTCTGCATCTCTGCCCCAAAGCCCCCAAAGGTCCTGTTTACCACCCTGTCATGTGGAGATGAGGAAGCATAGTTCATTGAAATGCCTGGGTAAAGACCACACAGCTAGTACGAGGCACAGGCAAAACCAGAACCCTGGACCTCCCAACCCCAGATCTTTGGGGGTTAGAGGTGGTTGGTGGGAGAATAGGGCTCTCCCTACCACATTACTTGCCAGTGTTACCTCCCTAACACACCACACCAGCTCTGAGTTTCCTTAGGGTCCTGCAGCTTCAAGTACATATTTGCACCATGGGCTCACCTGGAAGACCCACCCAGGCAGTGACTCTAAGACTATGCCCTGGACAGGGCCCCACAGGGCTCCCCAGGTACCTCAGCGATCAGGATACATTAGTGTCAGGCCCCTGTGGTCAGGCCAGAAGTGATCGTTCATGAGGATGGCCACCTTCAATAACGGTCATTTAATTGGACGGTAAATTGAGGGCAGGTCATCAAGTTCTCACCAGAAGCAGCAGGGATGACTCAGGGGCCCTCCACCTGCCTGCGCACCCTCACAGTGCCCCTGCCCTCCACCCCACTCCTGCGGCACTAGCTGACAGCTCCAATTCCACTCTTGCCTCTGTCCTCCTCTTTACCCTTTGGATCTGCCATCTGTCACCAAGACTCCCACAGCACTTTGCAGGGAGCAGCCTTTACAGCATTTCCACAAATCGACAGTGCATCCTAAGAGTGGCTCCCACCCACCACCCGCCTACCATGGGGCAGGACATACACAGCCTGGCAAAGCAGGAATCACCACATGCCTTTTACAGATGAACAGCCTGAGTCTCTGCAGCCTCCCACACATAACAAGGCAAGGCCTGGACCCTCAATTTGGGAGCCAGCCCCTAACCACAGGTAAACAATGAGCCTCACTAAACTTCCCACTTGGCAGATGAGAATTTAGCAATTCTTCTCAGATGAAAGATCCCTCACCAATTAGCAGAAAAACTATGGGAGGGGGTGACAGAAACGAATTTTAATACAAAGTGGAAATGCAGGATCCCATTCATAGAGGACACTTGTGGCTGTTTCCACAGCATTTAGACACTCCCTTCCCCTTCCCAACATCTCTGATTCCCACCTGGCCACCCATGGGGTCTCAGAGAAGTGACTCCTCTTCAGCCTCCAAGCATGGAGACTGTGTAATGACCTCAGCCAGTCCGTGCTTCCTGTGTCAGCTCCAGTAACTGGGGTGCAGATGGGCACATGGCCTCTGCTTTTCATGACAGAGATAACTATGGCTGTGAGCACCAGAACCAGGGCTCCTTCTTGCTAGACATGAAAGAAGATGACTCATGTATCCCTAGATGCTACAGCCTGCAATCTTGGGACCTGAAAAGAAGCAGCCTTCGGGTGGAGGATGCGGGGGGGGGGGGGGGGGGG